>NC_134690.1:404892217-404902217 GCF_050947455.1 Rhinoderma darwinii
AGTGACTGAATAATATCACCATACAGTGACTGAATAATACCACCATACAGTGACTGAATAATACCTCCATACAGTGACTGAATAATACCACCATACAGTGACTGAATAATACCACCATACAGTGACTGAATAATACCACCATACACTGACTGAATAATACCTCCATACAGTGACTGAATAATACCACCATACAGTGACTGAATAATACCTCCCTACAGTGACTGAATAATACCTCCATACAGTGACTGAATAATACCTCCATACAGTGACTGAATAATACCACCATACAGTGACTGAATAATACCACCATACAGTGACTGAATAATACCTCCATACAGTGACAGAATAATACCACCATACAGTGACTGAATAATACCACCATACACTGACTGAATAATACCACCATACAGTGACTGTATAATACCTCCATACAGTGACTGAATAATACCACCATACAGTGACTGAATAATACCTCCATACAGTGACTGAATAATACCACCATACAGTGACTGAATAATACCTCCATACAGTGACTGAATAATACCACCATACAGTGACTGAATAATACCTCCATACAGTGACTGAATAATACCACCATACACTGACTGAATAATACCTCCACACAGTGACTGAATAATACCACCATACAGTGACTGAATAATACCTCCATACAGTGACTGAATAATACCACCATACACTGACTGAATAATACCACCATACACTGACTGAATAATACCACCATACAGTGACTGAATAATATCACCATACAGTGACTGAATAATACCACCATACAGTGACTGAATAATACCTCCATACAGTGACTGAATAATACCACCATACAGTGACTGAATAATACCACCATACAGTGACTGAATAATACCACCATACACTGACTGAATAATACCTCCATACAGTGACTGAATAATACCACCATACAGTGACTGAATAATACCTCCCTACAGTGACTGAATAATACCTCCATACAGTGACTGAATAATACCTCCATACAGTGACTGAATAATACCACCATACAGTGACTGAATAATACCACCATACAGTGACTGAATAATACCTCCATACAGTGACAGAATAATACCACCATACAGTGACTGAATAATACCACCATACACTGACTGAATAATACCACCATACAGTGACTGTATAATACCTCCATACAGTGACTGAATAATACCACCATACAGTGACTGAATAATACCTCCATACAGTGACTGAATAATACCACCATACAGTGACTGAATAATACCTCCATACAGTGACTGAATAATACCACCATACAGTGACTGAATAATACCTCCATACAGTGACTGAATAATACCACCATACACTGACTGAATAATACCTCCACACAGTGACTGAATAATACCACCATACACTGACTGAATAATACCACCATACAGTGACTGAATAATACCTCCATACAGTGACAGAATAATACCACCATACAGTGACTGAATAATACCACCATACACTGACTGAATAATACCTCCATACAGTGACTGAATAATACCACCATACAGTGACTGAATAATACCTCCATACAGTGACTGAATAATACCTCCATACAGTGACGGAATAATACCACCATACAGTGACTGAATAATACCTCCATACAGTGACTGAATAATACCACCATACAGTGACTGAATAATACCTCCATACAGTGACTGAATAATACCACCATACAGTGACTGAATAATACCACCATACAGTGACTGAATAATACCTCCATACAGTGACTGAATAATACCTCCATACAGTGACTGAATAATACCACCATACAGTGACTGAATAATACTACCATACACTGACTGAATAATACCACCATACAGTGACTGAATAATACCTCCATACAGTGACTGAATAATACCTCCATACAGTGACTGAATAATACCACCATACAGTGACTGAATAATACCACCATACAGTGACTGAATAATACCTCCATACAGTGACTGACTGAATAATACCACCATACAGTGACTGAATAATACCACCATACAGTGACTGAATAATACCACCATACAGTGACTGAATAATACCACCATACAGTGACTAAATAATACCACAATACAGTGACTGAATAATACCACCATACAGTGACTGAATAATACCACCATACACTGACTGAATAATACCTCCATACAGTGACTGAATAATGCCTCCATACACTGACTGAATAATACCTCCATACACCTACTGAATAATACCTCCATACAGTGACTGAATAATACCACCATACAGTGACTGAATAATACCTCCATACTGTGACTGAATAATACCTCCATACAGTGACTGAATAATACCACCATACAGTGACTGAATAATACCACCATACACTGACTGAATAATACCACCATACAGTGACTGAATAATACCTCCATACAGTGACTGAATAATACCACCATACAGTGACTGAATAATACCACCATACAGTGACTGAATAATACCTCCATACAGTGACTGAATAATACCACCATACAGTGACTGAATAATACCACCATACAGTGACTGAATAATACCACTATACAGTGACTGAATAATACCACCATACAGTGACTGAATAATACCACCATACAGTGACTGAATAATACCACCATGCAGTGACTGAATAATACCACCATACAGTGACTGAATAATACCACCATACAGTGACTGAATAATACCACCATACAGTGACTGAATAAAACCACCATACACTGACTGAATAATACCTCCATACAGTGACTGAATAATGCCTCCATACACTGACTGAATAATACCTCCATACAGTGACTGAATAATACCACCATACAGTGACTGAATAATACCACCATACAGTGACTGAATAATACCACCATACAGTGACTGAATAATACCACCATACAGTGACTGAATAATACCACCATACAGTGACTGAATAATACCTCCATACAGTGACTGAATAATACCACCATACAGTGACTGAATAATACCACCATACAGTGACAGAATAATACCACCATACAGTGACTGAATAATACCTCCATACAGTGACAGAATAATACCACCATACAGTGACTGGATAATACCACCATACAGTGACTGAATAATACCACCATACAGTGACTGAATAATACCGCCATACAGTGACTGAACAATACCTCCATACAGTGACTGAATAATACCACCATACAGTGACTGAATAATACCACCATACAGTGACTGAATAATACCACCATACAGTGACTGAATAATACCACCATACAGTGACTGAATAATACCTCCATACAGTGACTGAATAATACCTCCATACAGTGACTGAATAATACCTCCATACAGTGACTGAATAATACCACCATACAGTGACTGAATAATACCTCCATACAGTGACTGAATAATACCACCATACAGTGACAGAATAATACCACCATACAGTGACTGAATAATACCTCCATACAGTGACTGAATAATACCACCATACAGTGACTGAATAATACCACGATACAGTGACTGAATAATACCACCATACACTGACTGAATAATTCCTCCATACAGTGACTGAATAATACCTCCATACAGTGACTGAATAATACCTCCATACAGTGACTGAATAATACCACCATACAGTGACTGAATAATACCACCATACAGTGACTAAATAATACCACAATACAGTGACTGAATAATACCACCATACAGTGACTGAATAATACCACCATACACTGACTGAATAATACCTCCATACAGTGACTGAATAATGCCTCCATACACTGACTGAATAATACCTCCATACACCTACTGAATAATACCTCCATACAGTGACTGAATAATACCTCCATACACCTACTGAATAATACCTCCATACAGTGACTGAATAATACCACCATACAGTGACTGAATAATACCTCCATACAGTGACTGAATAATACCTCCATACAGTGACAGAATAATACCACCATACAGTGACTGAATAATACCTCCATACAGTGACAGAATAATACCACCATACAGTGACTGAATAATACCTCCATACAGTGACAGAATAATACCACCATACAGTGACTGAATAATACCTCCATACAGTGACTGAATAATACCAACATACAGTGACTGAATAATACCGCCATACAGTGACTGAATAATACCGCCATACAGTGTCTGAACAATACCTCCATACAGTGACTGAATAATACCACCATACAGTGACTGAATAATACCACCATACAGTGACTGAATAATACCACCATACAGTGACTGAATAATACCACCATACAGTGACTGAATAATACCTCCATACAGTGACTGAATAATACCACCATACAGTGACTGAATAATACCACCATACAGTGACTGAATAATACCACCATACAGTGACTGAATAATACCACCATACAGTGACTGAATAATACCACCATACAGTGACTGAATAATACCTCCATACAGTGACTGAATATTACCTCCATACAGTGACTGAATAATACCTCCATACAGTGACTGAATAATACCACCATACAGTGACTGAATAATACCTCCATACAGTGACTGAATAATACCACCATACAGTGACAGAATAATACCACCATACAGTGACTGAATAATACCTCCATACAGTGACTGAATAATACCACGATACAGTGACTGAATAATACCACGATACAGTGACTGAATAATACCACCATACACTGACTGAATAATACCTCCATACAGTGACTGAATAATACCTCCATACAGTGACTGAATAATACCTCCATACAGTGACTGAATAATACCACCATACAGTGACTCAATAATACCACCATACAGTGACTGAATAATACCACCATACAGTGACTGAATAATACCACCATACAGTGACTGAATAATACCTCCATACAGTGACAGAATAATACCACCATACAGTGACTGAATAATACCTCCATACAGTGACTGAATAATACCACCATACAGTGACTTAATAATACCACCATACAGTGACTGAATAATACCACCATACAGTGACTGAATAATACCACCATACAGTGACTGAATAATACCACCATACAGTGACTGAATAATACCTCCATACAGTGACTGAATAATACCACCATACAGTGACTGAATAATACCACCATACAGTGACTGAATAATACCACCATACAGTGACTGAATAATACCACCATACAGTGACTGAATAATACCACCATACAGTGACTGAATAATACCTCCATACAGTGACTGAATATTACCTCCATACAGTGACTGAATAATACCTCCATACAGTGACTGAATAATACCACCATACAGTGACTGAATAATACCTCCATACAGTGACTGAATAATACCACCATACAGTGACAGAATAATACCACCATACAGTGACTGAATAATACCTCCATACAGTGACTGAATAATACCACCATACAGTGACTGAATAATACCACGATACAGTGACTGAATAATACCACCATACACTGACTGAATAATACCTCCATACAGTGACTGAATAATACCTCCATACAGTGACTGAATAATACCTCCATACAGTGACAGAATAATACCACCATACAGTGACTGAATAATACCTCCATACAGTGACAGAATAATACCACCATACAGTGACTGAATAATACCTCCATACAGTGACTGAATAATACCACCATACAGTGACTGAATAATACCACCATACAGTGACTGAATAATACCTCCATACAGTGACTGAATAATACCTCCATACAGTGACTGACTAATACCACCATACAGTGACTGAATAATACCACCATACAGTGACTGAATAATACCACCATACAGTGACTGAATAATACCACCATACAGTGACTGAATAATACCATCATACACTGACTGAATAATACCACCATACAGTGACTGAATAATACCTCCATACAGTGACTGAATAATACCTCCATACAGTGACGGAATAATACCACCATACAGTGACTGAATAATACCTCCATACAGTGACTGAATAATACCACCATACAGTGACTGAATAATACCTCCATACAGTGACTGAATAATACCACCATACAGTGACTGAATAATACCACCATACAGTGACTGAATAATACCTCCATACAGTGACTGAATAATACCTCCATACAGTGACTGAATAATACCACCATACAGTGACTGAATAATACTACCATACACTGACTGAATAATACCACCATACAGTGACTGAATAATACCTCCATACAGTGACTGAATAATACCTCCATACAGTGACTGAATAATACCACCATACAGTGACTGAATAATACCACCATACAGTGACTGAATAATACCTCCATACAGTGACTGACTGAATAATACCACCATACAGTGACTGAATAATACCACCATACAGTGACTGAATAATACCACCATACAGTGACTGAATAATACCACCATACAGTGACTAAATAATACCACAATACAGTGACTGAATAATACCACCATACAGTGACTGAATAATACCACCATACACTGACTGAATAATACCTCCATACAGTGACTGAATAATGCCTCCATACACTGACTGAATAATACCTCCATACACCTACTGAATAATACCTCCATACAGTGACTGAATAATACCACCATACAGTGACTGAATAATACCTCCATACTGTGACTGAATAATACCTCCATACAGTGACTGAATAATACCACCATACAGTGACTGAATAATACCACCATACACTGACTGAATAATACCACCATACAGTGACTGAATAATACCTCCATACAGTGACTGAATAATACCACCATACAGTGACTGAATAATACCACCATACACTGACTGAATAATACCTCCATACAGTGACTGAATAATACCACCATACAGTGACTGAATAATACCACCATACAGTGACTGAATAATACCTCCATACAGTGACTGAATAATACCACCATACAGTGACTGAATAATACCACCATACAGTGACTGAATAATACCACTATACAGTGACTGAATAATACCACCATACAGTGACTGAATAATACCACCATACAGTGACTGAATAATACCACCATGCAGTGACTGAATAATACCACCATACAGTGACTGAATAATACCACCATACAGTGACTGAATAATACCACCATACAGTGACTGAATAAAACCACCATACCCTGACTGAATAATACCTCCATACAGTGACTGAATAATGCCTCCATACACTGACTGAATAATACCTCCATACAGTGACTGAATAATACCACCATACAGTGACTGAATAATACCACCATACAGTGACTGAATAATACCTCCATACAGTGACTGAATAATACCACCATACAGTGACTGAATAATACCACCATACAGTGACTGAATAATACCACCATACAGTGACTGAATAATACCTCCATACAGTGACTGAATAATACCACCATACAGTGACTGAATAATACCACCATACAGTGACTGAATAATACCTCCATACAGTGACTGAATAATACCTCCATACAGTGACTGAATAATACCACCATACAGTGACTGAATAATACTACCATACACTGACTGAATAATACCACCATACAGTGACTGAATAATACCTCCATACAGTGACTGAATAATACCTCCATACAGTGACTGAATAATACCACCATACAGTGACTGAATAATACCACCATACAGTGACTGAATAATACCTCCATACAGTGACTGACTGAATAATACCACCATACAGTGACTGAATAATACCACCATACAGTGACTGAATAATACCACCATACAGTGACTGAATAATACCACCATACAGTGACTAAATAATACCACAATACAGTGACTGAATAATACCACCATACAGTGACTGAATAATACCACCATACACTGACTGAATAATACCTCCATACAGTGACTGAATAATGCCTCCATACACTGACTGAATAATACCTCCATACACCTACTGAATAATACCTCCATACAGTGACTGAATAATACCACCATACAGTGACTGAATAATACCTCCATACTGTGACTGAATAATACCTCCATACAGTGACTGAATAATACCACCATACAGTGACTGAATAATACCACCATACACTGACTGAATAATACCACCATACAGTGACTGAATAATACCTCCATACAGTGACTGAATAATACCACCATACAGTGACTGAATAATACCACCATACACTGACTGAATAATACCTCCATACAGTGACTGAATAATACCACCATACAGTGACTGAATAATACCACCATACAGTGACTGAATAATACCTCCATACAGTGACTGAATAATACCACCATACAGTGACTGAATAATACCACCATACAGTGACTGAATAATACCACTATACAGTGACTGAATAATACCACCATACAGTGACTGAATAATACCACCATACAGTGACTGAATAATACCACCATGCAGTGACTGAATAATACCACCATACAGTGACTGAATAATACCACCATACAGTGACTGAATAATACCACCATACAGTGACTGAATAAAACCACCATACCCTGACTGAATAATACCTCCATACAGTGACTGAATAATGCCTCCATACACTGACTGAATAATACCTCCATACAGTGACTGAATAATACCACCATACAGTGACTGAATAATACCACCATACAGTGACTGAATAATACCACCATACAGTGACTGAATAATACCACCATACAGTGACTGAATAATACCACCATACAGTGACTGAATAATACCTCCATACAGTGACTGAATAATACCACCATACAGTGACTGAATAATACCACCATACAGTGACAGAATAATACCACCATACAGTGACTGAATAATACCTCCATACAGTGACAGAATAATACCACCATACAGTGACTGAATAATACCACCATACAGTGACTGAATAATACCACCATACAGTGACTGAATAATACCGCCATACAGTGACTGAACAATACCTCCATACAGTGACTGAATAATACCACCATACAGTGACTGAATAATACCACCATACAGTGACTGAATAATACCACCATACAGTGACTGAATAATACCACCATACAGTGACTGAATAATACCACCATACAGTGACTGAATATTACCTCCATACAGTGACTGAATAATACCTCCATACAGTGACTGAATAATACCACCATACAGTGACTGAATAATACCTCCATACAGTGACTGAATAATACCACCATACAGTGACAGAATAATACCACCATACAGTGACTGAATAATACCTCCATACAGTGACTGAATAATACCACCATACAGTGACTGAATAATACCACGATACAGTGACTGAATAATACCACCATACACTGACTGAATAATTCCTCCATACAGTGACTGAATAATACCTCCATACAGTGACTGAATAATACCTCCATACAGTGACTGAATAATACCACCATACAGTGACTGAATAATACCACCATACAGTGACTAAATAATACCACAATACAGTGACTGAATAATACCACCATACAGTGACTGAATAATACCACCATACACTGACTGAATAATACCTCCATACAGTGACTGAATAATGCCTCCATACACTGACTGAATAATACCTCCATACACCTACTGAATAATACCTCCATACAGTGACTGAATAATACCTCCATACACCTACTGAATAATACCTCCATACAGTGACTGAATAATACCACCATACAGTGACTGAATAATACCTCCATACAGTGACTGAATAATACCTCCATACAGTGACAGAATAATACCACCATACAGTGACTGAATAATACCTCCATACAGTGACAGAATAATACCACCATACAGTGACTGAATAATACCTCCATACAGTGACAGAATAATACCACCATACAGTGACTGAATAATACCTCCATACAGTGACTGAATAATACCAACATACAGTGACTGAATAATACCGCCATACAGTGACTGAATAATACCGCCATACAGTGTCTGAACAATACCTCCATACAGTGACTGAATAATACCACCATACAGTGACTGAATAATACCACCATACAGTGACTGAATAATACCACCATACAGTGACTGAATAATACCACCATACAGTGACTGAATAATACCTCCATACAGTG
>NC_134690.1:405250602-405428066 GCF_050947455.1 Rhinoderma darwinii
CCTGTACTCAGCTTTTCTATACTCTACATAGAACCTCTGCACCTGTACTGAGCTTTTCTATACTCTACATATGACCTCTCCACCTGTACTCAGCTTTTCTATACTCTACATATGACCTCTGCACCTGTACTCAGCTTTTCTATACTCTATATATGACCTATACACCTGTACTCAGCTTTTCTATACTCTATATATGACCTCTATACCTGTACTCAGCTTTTCTATACTCTATATATGACCTCTGCACCTGTACTCAGCTTTTCTATACTCTCCATAGAACCTCTGCACCTGTACTCAGCTTTTCTATACTCTACATATGACCTCTGCACCTGTACTCAGCTTTTCTATACTCTATATATGACCTCTGCACCTGCACTCAGCTTTTCTATACTCTATATATGACCTCTGCACCTGTACTCAGCTTTTCTATACTCTATATATGACCTCTGCACCTGCACTCAGCTTTTCTATACTCTCCATAGAACCTCTGCACCTGTACTCAGCTTTTCTATACTCTCCATAGAACCTCTGCACCTGTACTCAGCTTTTCTATACTCTATATGACCTCTCCACCTGTACTCAGCTTTTCTATACTCTATATATGACCTCTGCACATGTACTCAGCTTTTCTATACTCTCCATAGAACCTCTGCACCTGTACTCAGCTTTTCTATACTCTCCATAGAACCTCTGCACCTGTACTCGGATTTTCTATACTCTCCATAGAACATCTACACCTGTACTCAGCTTTTCTATACTCTATATATGACCTCTGCACCTGCACTCAGCTTTTCTATACTCTATATATAACCTCTGCACCTGCACTCAGCTTTTCTATACTCTATATATGACCTATACACCAGTACTCAGCTTTTCTATACTCTCCATAGGACCTCTCCACCTGTACTCAGCTTTTCTATACTCTATATATGACCTCTGCACCTGTACTCAGCTTTTCTATACTCTCCATAGAACCTCTGCACCTGTACTCAGCTTTTCTATACTCTCCATAGAACCTCTGCACCTGTACTGAGCTTTTCTATACTCTACATATGACCTCTCCACCTGTACTCAGCTTTTCTATACTCTATATATGACCTCTGCACCTGTACTCAGCTTTTCTATACTCTCCATAGAACCTCTGCACCTGTACTCAGCTTTTCTATACTCTCCATAGAACCTCTGCACCTGTACTCAGCTTTTCTATACTCTATATATAGAACCTCTACACCTGTACTCAGCTTTTCTATACTCTATATATGACCTCTGCACCTGCACTCAGCTTTTCTATACTCTATATATAACCTCTGCACCTGCACTCAGCTTTTCTATACTCTATATATGACCTATACACCTGTACTCAGCTTTTCTATACTCTATATATGACCTCTGCACCTGTACTCAGCTTTTCTATACTCTACATAGAACCTCTGCACCTGTACTCAGCTTTTCTATACTCTATATATGACCTCTGCACCTGTACTCAGCTTTTCTATACTCTATATATGACCTCTGCACCTGTACTCAGCTTTTCTATACTCTATATGACCTCTGCACCTGTACTCAGCTTTTCTATACTCTCCATAGAACCTCTGCACCTGTACTCAGCTTTTCTATACTCTACATATGACCTCTCCACCTGTACTCAGCTTTTCTATACTCTATATGACCTCTGCACCTGTACTCAGCTTTTCTATACTCTACATAGAACCTCTGCACCTGCACTCAGCTTTCTATACTCTATATATGACCTCTGCACCTGTACTCAGCTTTTCTATACTCTATATATGACCTCTGCACCTGTACTCAGCTTTTCTATACTCTATATATGACCTCTGCACCTGTACTCAGCTTTTCTATACTCTATATATGACCTATACACCTGTACTCAGCTTTTCTATACTCTATATATGACCTCTACACCTGTACTCAGCTTTTCTATACTCTACATAGAACCTCTGCACCTGTACTCAGCTTTTCTATACTCTACATAGAACCTCTGCACCTGTACTCAGCTTTTCTATACTCTCCATAGAACCTCTGCACCTGTACTCAGCTTTTCTATACTCTATATAGAACCTCTACACCTGTACTCAGCTTTTCTATACTCTACATAGAACCTCTGCTCCTGTACTGAGCTTTTCTATACTCTACATATGACCTCTCCACCTGTACTCAGCTTTTCTATACTCTCCATAGAACCCCTGCACCTGTACTCATCTTTTCTATACTCTACATATGACCTCTGCACCTGTACTCAGCTTTTCTATACTCTATATATGACCTATACACCTGTACTCAGCTTTTCTATACTCTCCATAGAACCTCTGCACCTGTACTCAGCTTTTCTATACTCTACATATGACCCCTGCACCTGTACTCAGCTTTTCTATACTCTATATATGACCTCTGCACCTGCACTCAGCTTTTCTATACTCTATATATGACCTCTGCACCTGTACTCAGCTTTTCTATACTCTATATATGACCTCTGCACCTGCACTCAGCTTTTCTATACTCTCCATAGAACCTCTGCACCTGTACTCAGCTTTTCTATACTCTCCATAGAACCTCTGCACCTGTACTCAGCTTTTCTATACTCTCCATAGAACCTCTGCACCTGTACTCAGCTTTTCTATACTCTATATGACCTCTCCACCTGTACTCAGCTTTTCTATACTCTATATATGACCTCTGCACCTGTACTCAGCTTTTCTATACTCTCCATAGAACCTCTGCACCTGTACTCAGCTTTTCTATACTCTCCCTAGAACCTCTGCACCTGTACTCGGATTTTCTATACTCTCCATAGAACCTCTGCACCTGTACTGAGCTTTTCTATACTCTACATATGACCTCTCCACCTGTACTCAGCTTTTCTATACTCTATATATGACCTCTGCACCTGTACTCAGCTTTTCTATACTCTCCAAAGAACCTCTGCACCTGTACTCAGCTTTTCTATACTCTATATATAGAACATCTACACCTGTACTCAGCTTTTCTATACTCTATATATGACCTCTACACCTGTACTCAGCTTTTCTATACTCTATATATGACCTCTGCACCTGTACTCAGCTTTTCTATACTCTATATATGACCTCTACACCTGTACTCAGCTTTTCTATACTCTACATAGAACCTCTACACCTGTACTCAGCTTTTCTATACTCTATATAGAACCTCTGCACCTGTACTCAGCTTTTCTATACTCTATATGACCTCTGCACCTGTACTCAGCTTTTCTATACTCTATATATGACCTCTGCACCTGTACTCAGCTTTTCTATACTCTATATATGACCTCTGCACCTGTACTCAGCTTTTCTATACTCTATATGACCTCTACACCTGTACTCAGCTTTTCTATACTCTATATATGACCTCTGCACCTGTACTCAGCTTTTCTATACTCTATATATGACCTCTGCACCTGTACTCAGCTTTTCTATACTCTATATGACCTCTGCACCTGTACTCAGCTTTTCTATACTCTCCATAGAACCTCTGCACCTGTACTCAGCTTTTCTATACTCTATATGACCTCTGCACCTGTACTCAGCTTTTCTATACTCTACATAGAACCTCTGCACCTGCACTCAGCTTTTCTATACTCTATATATGACCTCTGCACCTGTACTCAGCTTTTCTATACTCTATATATGACCTCTGCACCTGTACTCAGCTTTTCTATACTCTATATATGACCTATACACCTGTACTCAGCTTTTCTATACTCTATATAGAACCTCTGCACCTGTACTCAGCTTTTCTATACTCTATATATGACCTCTGCACCTGTACTCAGCTTTTCTATACTCTATATATGACCTATACACCTGTACTCAGCTTTTCTATACTCTATATAGAACCTCTGCACCTGTACTCAGCTTTTCTATACTCTATATATGACCTCTGCACCTGTACTCAGCTTTTCTATACTCTATATATGACCTATACACCTGTACTCAGCTTTTCTATACTCTATATATGACCTCTACACCTGTACTCAGCTTTTCTATACTCTATATATGACCTCTGCACCTGTACTCAGCTTTTCTATACTCTATATAGAACCTCTGCACCTGCACTCAGCTTTTCTATACTCTATATATGACCTCTGCACCTGTACTCAGCTTTTCTATACTCTCCATAGAACCTCTGCACCTGTACTCAGCTTTCCTATACTCTACATAGAACCTCTGCACCTGTACTCAGCTTTTCTATACTCTACATAGAACCTCTAAACCTGTACTCAGCTTTTCTATACTCTATATGACCTCTGCACCTGTACTCAGCTTTTCTATACTCTCCATAGAACCTCTGCACCTGTACTCAGCTTTTCTATACTCTACATATGACCTCTGCACCTGTACTCAGCTTTTCTATACTCTACATAGAACCTCTGCACCTGCACTCAGCTTTTCTATACTCTATATATGACCTCTGCACCTGTACTCAGCTTTTCTATACTCTATATATGACCTCTGCACCTGTACTCAGCTTTTCTATACTCTATATATGACCTATACACCTGTACTCAGCTTTTCTATACTCTATATAGAACCTCTGCACCTGTACTCAGCTTTTCTATACTCTATATATGACCTCTGCACCTGTACTCAGCTTTTCTATACTCTATATATGACCTATACACCTGTACTCAGCTTTTCTATACTCTATATAGAACCTCTGCACCTGTACTCAGCTTTTCTATACTCTATATATGACCTCTGCACCTGTACTCAGCTTTTCTATACTCTATATATGACCTATACACCTGTACTCAGCTTTTCTATACTCTATATATGACCTCTACACCTGTACTCAGCTTTTCTATACTCTATATATGACCTCTGCACCTGTACTCAGCTTTTCTATACTCTATATAGAACCTCTGCACCTGCACTCAGCTTTTCTATACTCTATATATGACCTCTGCACCTGTACTCAGCTTTTCTATACTCTCCATAGAACCTCTGCACCTGTACTCAGCTTTCCTATACTCTACATAGAACCTCTGCACCTGTACTCAGCTTTTCTATACTCTACATAGAACCTCTAAACCTGTACTCAGCTTTTCTATACTCTATATGACCTCTGCACCTGTACTCAGCTTTTCTATACTCTCCATAGAACCTCTGCACCTGTACTCAGCTTTTCTATACTCTACATATGACCTCTGCACCTGTACTCAGCTTTTCTATACTCTATATATAACCTCTGCACCTGTACTCAGCTTTTCTATACTCTATATATGACCTCTGCACCTGCACTCAGCTTTTCTATACTCTATATATGACCTCTACACCTGCACTCAGCTTTTCTATACTATATATAGAACCTCTGCACCTGTACTCAGCTTTTCTATACTCTATATAGAACCTCTGCACCTGCACTCAGCTTTTCTATACTCTATATATGACCTCTGCACCTGTACTCAGCTTTTCTACACTCTATATATGACCTCTCCACCTGTACTCAGCTTTTCTATACTCTCCATAGAACCTCTGCACCTGCACTCAGCTTTTCTATACTCTCCATAGAACCTCTGCACCTGTACTCAGCTTTTCTATACTATACATAGAACCTCTGCACCTGTACTCAGCTTTTCTATACTCTCCATAGAACCTCTGCACCTGTACTCAGCTTTTCTATACTCTATATAGAACCTCTACACCTGTACTCAGCTTTTCTATACTCTACATAGAACCTCTGCACCTGTACTGAGCTTTTCTATACTCTACATATGACCTCTCCACCTGTACTCAGCTTTTCTATACTCTCCATAGAACCCCTGCACCTGTACTCAGCTTTTCTATACTCTACATATGACCTCTGCACCTGTACTCAGCTTTTCTATACTCTATATATGACCTATACACCTGTACTCAGCTTTTCTATACTCTATATATGACCTCTATACCTGTACTCAGCTTTTCTATACTCTATATATGACCTATACACCTGTACTCAGCTTTTCTATACTCTCCATAGAACCTCTGCACCTGCACTCAGCTTTTCTATACTCTATATATGACCTCTGCACCATACTCAGCTTTTCTATACTCTCCATAGAACCTCTGCACCTGTACTCAGCTTTTCTATACTCTCCATAGAACCTCTGCACCTGTACTCAGCTTTTCTATACTCTATATGACCTCTGCACCTGTACTCAGCTTTTCTATACTCTCCATAGAACCTCTGCACCTGTACTCAGCTTTTCTATACTCTCCATAGAACCTCTGCACCTGTACTGAGCTTTTCTATACTCTACATATGACCTCTCCACCTGTACTCAGCTTTTCTATACTCTATATATGACCTCTGCACCTGTACTCAGCTTTTCTATACTCTCCATAGAACCTCTGCACCTGTACTCAGCTTTTCTATACTCTCCATAGAACCTCTGCACCTGTACTCAGCTTTTCTATACTCTACATATAGAACCTCTACACCTGTACTCAGCTTTTCTATACTCTATATATGACCTCTGCACCTGCACTCAGCTTTTCTATACTCTATATATAACCTCTGCACCTGCACTCAGCTTTTCTATACTCTATATATAACCTCTGCACCTGCACTCAGCTTTTCTATACTCTATATATGACCTCTGCACCTGCACTCAGCTTTTCTATACTCTATATATGACCTCTGTACCTGTACTCAGCTTTTCTATACTCTATATATGACCTCTGCACCTGTACTCAGCTTTTCTATACTCTATATATGACCTCTGCACCTGCACTCAGCTTTTCTATACTCTATATATGACCTCTGCACCTGTACTCAGCTTTTCTATACTCTACATAGAACCTCTGCACCTGTACTCAGCTTTTCTATACTCTATATATGACCTCTGCACCTGTACTCAGCTTTTCTATACTCTATATATGACCTCTGCACCTGTACTCAGCTTTTCTATACTCTACATATGACCTCTGCACCTGTACTCCGCTTTTCTATACTCTATATGACCTCTGCACCTGTACTCAGCTTTTCTATACTCTATATGACCTCTGCACCTGTACTCAGCTTTTCTATACTCTCCATAGAACCTCTGCACCTGTACTCAGCTTTTCTATACTCTACATATGACCTCTCCACCTGTACTCAGCTTTTCTATACTCTATATGACCTCTGCACCAGTACTCAGCTTTTCTATACTCTACATAGAACCTCTGCACCTGTACTGAGCTTTTCTATACTCTACATATGACCTCTGCACCTGTACTCAGCTTTTCTATACTCTATATGACCTCTGCACCTGTACTCAGCTTTTCTATACTCTATATATAACCTCTGCACCTATACTCAGCTTTTCTATACTCTATATATGACCTCTGCACCTGCACTCAGCTTTTCTACACTCTATATATGACCTCTGCACCTGCACTCAGCTTTTCTATACTATATATAGAACCTCTGCACCTGTACTCAGCTTTTCTATACTCTATATAGAACCTCTGCACCTGCACTCAGCTTTTCTATACTCTATATATGACCTCTGCACCTGTACTCAGCTTTTCTATACTCTATATATGACCTCTCCACCTGTACTCAGCTTTTCTATACTCTCCATAGAACCTCTGCACCTGTACTCAGCTTTTCTATACTATACATAGAACCTCTGCACCTGTACTCAGCTTTTCTATACTCTACATAGAACCTCTGCACCTGTACTCAGCTTTTCTATACTCTACATAGAACCTCTGCACCTGTACTCAGCTTTTCTATACTCTCCATAGAACCTCTGCAACTGTACTCAGCTTTTCTATACTCTATATAGAACCTCTACACCTGTACTCAGCTTTTCTATACTCTACATAGAACCTCTGCACCTGTACTGAGCTTTTCTATACTCTACATATGACCTCTCCACCTGTACTCAGCTTTTCTATACTCTACATATGACCTCTGCACCTGTACTCAGCTTTTCTATACTCTATATATGACCTATACACCTGTACTCAGCTTTTCTATACTCTATATATGACCTCTATACCTGTACTCAGCTTTTCTATACTCTATATATGACCTCTGCACCTGTACTCAGCTTTTCTATACTCTCCATAGAACCTCTGCACCTGTACTCAGCTTTTCTATACTCTACATATGACCTCTGCACCTGTACTCAGCTTTTCTATACTCTATATATGACCTCTGCACCTGCACTCAGCTTTTCTATACTCTATATATGACCTCTGCACCTGTACTCAGCTTTTCTATACTCTATATATGACCTCTGCACCTGCACTCAGCTTTTCTATACTCTCCATAGAACCTCTGCACCTGTACTCAGCTTTTCTATACTCTCCATAGAACCTCTGCACCTGTACTCAGCTTTTCTATACTCTATATGACCTCTCCACCTGTACTCAGCTTTTCTATACTCTATATATGACCTCTGCACATGTACTCAGCTTTTCTATACTCTCCATAGAACCTCTGCACCTGTACTCAGCTTTTCTATACTCTCCATAGAACCTCTGCACCTGTACTCGGATTTTCTATACTCTCCATAGAACATCTACACCTGTACTCAGCTTTTCTATACTCTATATATGACCTCTGCACCTGCACTCAGCTTTTCTATACTCTATATATAACCTCTGCACCTGCACTCAGCTTTTCTATACTCTATATATGACCTATACACCAGTACTCAGCTTTTCTATACTCTCCATAGGACCTCTCCACCTGTACTCAGCTTTTCTATACTCTATATATGACCTCTGCACCTGTACTCAGCTTTTCTATACTCTCCATAGAACCTCTGCACCTGTACTCAGCTTTTCTATACTCTCCATAGAACCTCTGCACCTGTACTGAGCTTTTCTATACTCTACATATGACCTCTCCACCTGTACTCAGCTTTTCTATACTCTATATATGACCTCTGCACCTGTACTCAGCTTTTCTATACTCTCCATAGAACCTCTGCACCTGTACTCAGCTTTTCTATACTCTCCATAGAACCTCTGCACCTGTACTCAGCTTTTCTATACTCTATATATAGAACCTCTACACCTGTACTCAGCTTTTCTATACTCTATATATGACCTCTGCACCTGCACTCAGCTTTTCTATACTCTATATATAACCTCTGCACCTGCACTCAGCTTTTCTATACTCTATATATGACCTATACACCTGTACTCAGCTTTTCTATACTCTATATATGACCTCTGCACCTGTACTCAGCTTTTCTATACTCTACATAGAACCTCTGCACCTGTACTCAGCTTTTCTATACTCTATATATGACCTCTGCACCTGTACTCAGCTTTTCTATACTCTATATATGACCTCTGCACCTGTACTCAGCTTTTCTATACTCTATATGACCTCTGCACCTGTACTCAGCTTTTCTATACTCTCCATAGAACCTCTGCACCTGTACTCAGCTTTTCTATACTCTACATATGACCTCTCCACCTGTACTCAGCTTTTCTATACTCTATATGACCTCTGCACCTGTACTCAGCTTTTCTATACTCTACATAGAACCTCTGCACCTGCACTCAGCTTTCTATACTCTATATATGACCTCTGCACCTGTACTCAGCTTTTCTATACTCTATATATGACCTCTGCACCTGTACTCAGCTTTTCTATACTCTATATATGACCTCTGCACCTGTACTCAGCTTTTCTATACTCTATATATGACCTATACACCTGTACTCAGCTTTTCTATACTCTATATATGACCTCTACACCTGTACTCAGCTTTTCTATACTCTACATAGAACCTCTGCACCTGTACTCAGCTTTTCTATACTCTACATAGAACCTCTGCACCTGTACTCAGCTTTTCTATACTCTCCATAGAACCTCTGCACCTGTACTCAGCTTTTCTATACTCTATATAGAACCTCTACACCTGTACTCAGCTTTTCTATACTCTACATAGAACCTCTGCTCCTGTACTGAGCTTTTCTATACTCTACATATGACCTCTCCACCTGTACTCAGCTTTTCTATACTCTCCATAGAACCCCTGCACCTGTACTCATCTTTTCTATACTCTACATATGACCTCTGCACCTGTACTCAGCTTTTCTATACTCTATATATGACCTATACACCTGTACTCAGCTTTTCTATACTCTCCATAGAACCTCTGCACCTGTACTCAGCTTTTCTATACTCTACATATGACCCCTGCACCTGTACTCAGCTTTTCTATACTCTATATATGACCTCTGCACCTGCACTCAGCTTTTCTATACTCTATATATGACCTCTGCACCTGTACTCAGCTTTTCTATACTCTATATATGACCTCTGCACCTGCACTCAGCTTTTCTATACTCTCCATAGAACCTCTGCACCTGTACTCAGCTTTTCTATACTCTCCATAGAACCTCTGCACCTGTACTCAGCTTTTCTATACTCTCCATAGAACCTCTGCACCTGTACTCAGCTTTTCTATACTCTATATGACCTCTCCACCTGTACTCAGCTTTTCTATACTCTATATATGACCTCTGCACCTGTACTCAGCTTTTCTATACTCTCCATAGAACCTCTGCACCTGTACTCAGCTTTTCTATACTCTCCCTAGAACCTCTGCACCTGTACTCGGATTTTCTATACTCTCCATAGAACCTCTGCACCTGTACTGAGCTTTTCTATACTCTACATATGACCTCTCCACCTGTACTCAGCTTTTCTATACTCTATATATGACCTCTGCACCTGTACTCAGCTTTTCTATACTCTCCAAAGAACCTCTGCACCTGTACTCAGCTTTTCTATACTCTATATATAGAACATCTACACCTGTACTCAGCTTTTCTATACTCTATATATGACCTCTGCACCTGCACTCAGCTTTTCTATACTCTATATATAACCTCTGCACCTGCACTCAGCTTTTCTATACTCTATATATGACCTATACACCAGTACTCAGCTTTTCTATACTCTCCATAGGACCTCTCCACCTGTACTCAGCTTTTCTATACTCTATATATGACCTCTGCACCTGTACTCAGCTTTTCTATACTCTCCATAGAACCTCTGCACCTGTACTCAGCTTTTCTATACTCTCCATAGAACCTCTGCACCTGTACTGAGCTTTTCTATACTCTACATATGACCTCTCCACCTGTACTCAGCTTTTCTATACTCTATATATGACCTCTGCACCTGTACTCAGCTTTTCTATACTCTCCATAGAACCTCTGCACCTGTACTCAGCTTTTCTATACTCTATATAGAAACTCTGCACCTGCACTCAGCTTTTCTATACTCTATATATGACCTCTGCACCTGTACTCAGCTTTTCTATACTCTATATATGACCTCTCCACCTGTACTCAGCTTTTCTATACTCTCCATAGAACCTCTGCACCTGTACTCAGCTTTTCTATACTATACATAGAACCTCTGCACCTGTACTCAGCTTTTCTATACTCTACATAGAACCTCTGCACCTGTACTCAGCTTTTCTATACTCTACATAGAACCTCTGCACCTGTACTCAGCTTTTCTATACTCTACATAGAACCTCTGCACCTGTACTCAGCTTTTCTATACTCTCCATAGAACCTCTGCACCTGTACTCAGCTTTTCTATACTCTATATAGAACCTCTACACCTGTACTCAGCTTTTCTATACTCTACATAGAACCTCTGCACCTGTACTGAGCTTTTCTATACTCTACATATGACCTCTCCACCTGTACTCAGCTTTTCTATACTCTCCATAGAACCCCTGCACCTGTACTCAGCTTTTCTATACTCTACATATGACCTCTGCACCTGTACTCAGCTTTTCTATACTCTATATATGACCTATACACCTGTACTCAGCTTTTCTATACTCTATATATGACCTCTATACCTGTACTCAGCTTTTCTATACTCTATATATGACCTCTGCACCTGTACTCAGCTTTTCTATACTCTCCATAGAACCTCTGCACCTGTACTCAGCTTTTCTATACTCTACATATGACCCCTGCACCTGTACTCAGCTTTTCTATACTCTATATATGACCTCTGCACCTGCACTCAGCTTTTCTATACTCTATATATGACCTCTGCACCTGTACTCAGCTTTTCTATACTCTATATATGACCTCTGCACCTGCACTCAGCTTTTCTATACTCTCCATAGAACCTCTGCACCTGTACTCAGCTTTTCTATACTCTCCATAGAACCTCTGCACCTGTACTCAGCTTTTCTATACTCTATATGACCTCTCCACCTGTACTCAGCTTTTCTATACTCTATATATGACCTCTGCACCTGTACTCAGCTTTTCTATACTCTCCATAGAACCTCTGCACCTGTACTCAGCTTTTCTATACTCTCCATAGAACCTCTGCACCTGTACTCGGATTTTCTATACTCTCCATAGAACCTCTGCACCTGTACTGAGCTTTTCTATACTCTATATATGACCTCTGCACCTGTACTCAGCTTTTCTATACTCTATATATGACCTCTGCACCTGTACTCAGCTTTTCTATACTCTCCATAGAACCTCTGCACCTGTACTCAGCTTTTCTATACTCTATATATAGAACATCTACACCTGTACTCAGCTTTTCTATACTCTATATATGACCTCTGCACCTGCACTCAGCTTTTCTATACTCTATATATAACCTCTGCACCTGCACTCAGCTTTTCTATACTCTATATATGACCTATACACCAGTACTCAGCTTTTCTATACTCTCCATAGGACCTCTCCACCTGTACTCAGCTTTTCTATACTCTATATATGACCTCTGCACCTGTACTCAGCTTTTCTATACTCTCCATAGAACCTCTGCACCTGTACTCAGCTTTTCTATACTCTCCATAGAACCTCTGCACCTGTACTGAGCTTTTCTATACTCTACATATGACCTCTCCACCTGTACTCAGCTTTTCTATACTCTATATATGACCTCTGCACCTGTACTCAGCTTTTCTATACTCTCCATAGAACCTCTGCACCTGTACTCAGCTTTTCTATACTCTATATATAGAACATCTACACCTGTACTCAGCTTTTCTATACTCTATATATGACCTCTGCACCTGCACTCAGCTTTTCTATACTCTATATATAACCTCTGCACCTGCACTCAGCTTTTCTATACTCTATATATGACCTATACACCAGTACTCAGCTTTTCTATACTCTCCATAGAACCTCTGCACCTGTACTCAGCTTTTCTATACTCTCCATAGAACCTCTGCACCTGTACTGAGCTTTTCTATACTCTACATATGACCTCTCCACCTGTACTCAGCTTTTCTATACTCTATATATGACCTCTGCACCTGTACTCAGCTTTTCTATACTCTCCATAGAACCTCTGCACCTGTACTCAGCTTTTCTATACTCTCCATAGAACCTCTGCACCTGTACTCAGCTTTTCTATACTCTATATATAGAACCTCTACACCTGCACTCAGCTTTTCTATACTCTATATATGACCTCTGCACCTGCACTCAGCTTTTCTATACTCTATATATGACCTATACACCTGTACTCAGCTTTTCTATACTCTATATATGACCTCTGCACCTGTACTCAGCTTTTCTATACTCTACATAGAACCTCTGCACCTGTACTCAGCTTTTCTATACTCTATATATGACCTCTGCACCTGTACTCAGCTTTTCTATACTCTATATATGACCTCTGCACCTGTACTCAGCTTTTCTATACTCTATATGACCTCTGCACCTGTACTCAGCTTTTCTATACTCTCCATAGAACCTCTGCACCTGTACTCAGCTTTTCTATACTCTACATATGACCTCTCCACCTGTACTCAGCTTTTCTATACTCTATATGACCTCTGCACCTGTACTCAGCTTTTCTATACTCTACATAGAACCTCTGCACCTGCACTCAGCTTTCTATACTCTATATATGACCTCTGCACCTGTACTCAGCTTTTCTATACTCTATATATGACCTCTGCACCTGTACTCAGCTTTTCTATACTCTATATATGACCTCTGCACCTGTACTCAGCTTTTCTATACTCTATATATGACCTATACACCTGTACTCAGCTTTTCTATACTCTATATATGACCTCTACACCTGTACTCAGCTTTTCTATACTCTACATAGAACCTCTGCACCTGTACTCAGCTTTTCTATACTCTACATAGAACCTCTGCACCTGTACTCAGCTTTTCTATACTCTCCATAGAACCTCTGCACCTGTACTCAGCTTTTCTATACTCTATATAGAACCTCTACACCTGTACTCAGCTTTTCTATACTCTACATAGAACCTCTGCTCCTGTACTGAGCTTTTCTATACTCTACATATGACCTCTCCACCTGTACTCAGCTTTTCTATACTCTCCATAGAACCCCTGCACCTGTACTCATCTTTTCTATACTCTACATATGACCTCTGCACCTGTACTCAGCTTTTCTATACTCTATATATGACCTATACACCTGTACTCAGCTTTTCTATACTCTCCATAGAACCTCTGCACCTGTACTCAGCTTTTCTATACTCTACATATGACCCCTGCACCTGTACTCAGCTTTTCTATACTCTATATATGACCTCTGCACCTGCACTCAGCTTTTCTATACTCTATATATGACCTCTGCACCTGTACTCAGCTTTTCTATACTCTATATATGACCTCTGCACCTGCACTCAGCTTTTCTATACTCTCCATAGAACCTCTGCACCTGTACTCAGCTTTTCTATACTCTCCATAGAACCTCTGCACCTGTACTCAGCTTTTCTATACTCTCCATAGAACCTCTGCACCTGTACTCAGCTTTTCTATACTCTATATGACCTCTCCACCTGTACTCAGCTTTTCTATACTCTATATATGACCTCTGCACCTGTACTCAGCTTTTCTATACTCTCCATAGAACCTCTGCACCTGTACTCAGCTTTTCTATACTCTCCCTAGAACCTCTGCACCTGTACTCGGATTTTCTATACTCTCCATAGAACCTCTGCACCTGTACTGAGCTTTTCTATACTCTACATATGACCTCTCCACCTGTACTCAGCTTTTCTATACTCTATATATGACCTCTGCACCTGTACTCAGCTTTTCTATACTCTCCAAAGAACCTCTGCACCTGTACTCAGCTTTTCTATACTCTATATATAGAACATCTACACCTGTACTCAGCTTTTCTATACTCTATATATGACCTCTGCACCTGCACTCAGCTTTTCTATACTCTATATATAACCTCTGCACCTGCACTCAGCTTTTCTATACTCTATATATGACCTATACACCAGTACTCAGCTTTTCTATACTCTCCATAGGACCTCTCCACCTGTACTCAGCTTTTCTATACTCTATATATGACCTCTGCACCTGTACTCAGCTTTTCTATACTCTCCATAGAACCTCTGCACCTGTACTCAGCTTTTCTATACTCTCCATAGAACCTCTGCACCTGTACTGAGCTTTTCTATACTCTACATATGACCTCTCCACCTGTACTCAGCTTTTCTATACTCTATATATGACCTCTGCACCTGTACTCAGCTTTTCTATACTCTCCATAGAACCTCTGCACCTGTACTCAGCTTTTCTATACTCTATATAGAAACTCTGCACCTGCACTCAGCTTTTCTATACTCTATATATGACCTCTGCACCTGTACTCAGCTTTTCTATACTCTATATATGACCTCTCCACCTGTACTCAGCTTTTCTATACTCTCCATAGAACCTCTGCACCTGTACTCAGCTTTTCTATACTATACATAGAACCTCTGCACCTGTACTCAGCTTTTCTATACTCTACATAGAACCTCTGCACCTGTACTCAGCTTTTCTATACTCTACATAGAACCTCTGCACCTGTACTCAGCTTTTCTATACTCTACATAGAACCTCTGCACCTGTACTCAGCTTTTCTATACTCTCCATAGAACCTCTGCACCTGTACTCAGCTTTTCTATACTCTATATAGAACCTCTACACCTGTACTCAGCTTTTCTATACTCTACATAGAACCTCTGCACCTGTACTGAGCTTTTCTATACTCTACATATGACCTCTCCACCTGTACTCAGCTTTTCTATACTCTCCATAGAACCCCTGCACCTGTACTCAGCTTTTCTATACTCTACATATGACCTCTGCACCTGTACTCAGCTTTTCTATACTCTATATATGACCTATACACCTGTACTCAGCTTTTCTATACTCTATATATGACCTCTATACCTGTACTCAGCTTTTCTATACTCTATATATGACCTCTGCACCTGTACTCAGCTTTTCTATACTCTCCATAGAACCTCTGCACCTGTACTCAGCTTTTCTATACTCTACATATGACCCCTGCACCTGTACTCAGCTTTTCTATACTCTATATATGACCTCTGCACCTGCACTCAGCTTTTCTATACTCTATATATGACCTCTGCACCTGTACTCAGCTTTTCTATACTCTATATATGACCTCTGCACCTGCACTCAGCTTTTCTATACTCTCCATAGAACCTCTGCACCTGTACTCAGCTTTTCTATACTCTCCATAGAACCTCTGCACCTGTACTCAGCTTTTCTATACTCTATATGACCTCTCCACCTGTACTCAGCTTTTCTATACTCTATATATGACCTCTGCACCTGTACTCAGCTTTTCTATACTCTCCATAGAACCTCTGCACCTGTACTCAGCTTTTCTATACTCTCCATAGAACCTCTGCACCTGTACTCGGATTTTCTATACTCTCCATAGAACCTCTGCACCTGTACTGAGCTTTTCTATACTCTATATATGACCTCTGCACCTGTACTCAGCTTTTCTATACTCTATATATGACCTCTGCACCTGTACTCAGCTTTTCTATACTCTCCATAGAACCTCTGCACCTGTACTCAGCTTTTCTATACTCTATATATAGAACATCTACACCTGTACTCAGCTTTTCTATACTCTATATATGACCTCTGCACCTGCACTCAGCTTTTCTATACTCTATATATAACCTCTGCACCTGCACTCAGCTTTTCTATACTCTATATATGACCTATACACCAGTACTCAGCTTTTCTATACTCTCCATAGGACCTCTCCACCTGTACTCAGCTTTTCTATACTCTATATATGACCTCTGCACCTGTACTCAGCTTTTCTATACTCTCCATAGAACCTCTGCACCTGTACTCAGCTTTTCTATACTCTCCATAGAACCTCTGCACCTGTACTGAGCTTTTCTATACTCTACATATGACCTCTCCACCTGTACTCAGCTTTTCTATACTCTATATATGACCTCTGCACCTGTACTCAGCTTTTCTATACTCTCCATAGAACCTCTGCACCTGTACTCAGCTTTTCTATACTCTATATATAGAACATCTACACCTGTACTCAGCTTTTCTATACTCTATATATGACCTCTGCACCTGCACTCAGCTTTTCTATACTCTATATATAACCTCTGCACCTGCACTCAGCTTTTCTATACTCTATATATGACCTATACACCAGTACTCAGCTTTTCTATACTCTCCATAGAACCTCTGCACCTGTACTCAGCTTTTCTATACTCTCCATAGAACCTCTGCACCTGTACTGAGCTTTTCTATACTCTACATATGACCTCTCCACCTGTACTCAGCTTTTCTATACTCTATATATGACCTCTGCACCTGTACTCAGCTTTTCTATACTCTCCATAGAACCTCTGCACCTGTACTCAGCTTTTCTATACTCTCCATAGAACCTCTGCACCTGTACTCAGCTTTTCTATACTCTATATATAGAACCTCTACACCTGCACTCAGCTTTTCTATACTCTATATATGACCTCTGCACCTGCACTCAGCTTTTCTATACTCTATATATGACCTATACACCTGTACTCAGCTTTTCTATACTCTATATATGACCTCTGCACCTGTACTCAGCTTTTCTATACTCTACATAGAACCTCTGCACCTGTACTCAGCTTTTCTATACTCTATATATGACCTCTGCACCTGTACTCAGCTTTTCTATACTCTATATATGACCTCTGCACCTGTACTCAGCTTTTCTATACTCTATATGACCTCTGCACCTGTACTCAGCTTTTCTATACTCTCCATAGAACCTCTGCACCTGTACTCAGCTTTTCTATACTCTACATATGACCTCTCCACCTGTACTCAGCTTTTCTATACTCTATATGACCTCTGCACCTGTACTCAGCTTTTCTATACTCTACATAGAACCTCTGCACCTGCACTCAGCTTTCTATACTCTATATATCACCTCTGCACCTGTACTCAGCTTTTCTATACTCTATATATCACCTCTGCACCTGTACTCAGCTTTTCTATACTCTATATATGACCTCTGCACCTGTACTCAGCTTTTCTATACTCTATATATGACCTATACACCTGTACTCAGCTTTCCTATACTCTATATATGACCTCTACACCTGTACTCAGCTTTTCTATACTCTCCATAGAACCTCTGCACCTGCACTCAGCTTTTCTATACTCTATATATGACCTCTGCACCTGTACTCAGCTTTTCTATACTCTATATATGACCTCTGCACCTGTACTCAGCTTTTCTATACTCTATATATGACCTCTGCACCTGTACTCAGCTTTTCTATACTCTATATATGACCTATACACCTGTACTCAGCTTTTCTATACTCTATATATGACCTCTGCACCTGTACTCAGCTTTTCTATACTCTATATAGAACCTCTGCACCTGCACTCAGCTTTTCTATACTCTATATATGACCTCTGCACCTGTACTCAGGTTTTCTATACTCTCCATAGAACCTCTGCACCTGTACTCAGCTTTCCTATACTCTACATAGAACCTCTGCACCTGCACTCAGCTTTTCTATACTCTACATATGACCTCTGCACCTGTACTCAGCTTTTCTATACTCTATATATAACCTCTGCACCTGTACTCAGCTTTTCTATACTCTATATAGAACCTCTGCACCTGCACTCAGCTTTTCTATACTCTATATATGACCTCTGCACCTGTACTCAGCTTTTCTATACTCTATATATGACCTCTCCACCTGTACTCAGCTTTTCTATACTCTCCATAGAACCTCTGCACCTGTACTCAGCTTTTCTATACTCTATATATGACCTCTGCACCTGTACTGAGCTTTTCTATACTCTACATATGACCTCTCCACCTGTACTCAGCTTTTCTATACTCTCCATAGAACCCCTGCACCTGTACTCCAGCTTTTCTATACTCTACATATGACCTCTGCACCTGTACTCAGCTTTTCTATACTCTATATATGACCTATACACCTGTACTCAGCTTTTCTATACTCTCCATAGAACCTCTGCACCTGTACTCAGCTTTTCTATACTCTCCATAGAACCTCTGCACCTGCACTCAGCTTTTCTATACTCTATATATGACCTCTATACCTGTACTCAGCTTTTCTATACTCTATATATGACCTCTGCACCTGTACTCAGCTTTTCTATACTCTATATATGACCTCTGCACCTGCACTCAGCTTTTCTATACTCTATATATGACCTCTGCACCTGTACTCAGCTTTTCTATACTCTCCATAGAACCTCTGCACCTGTACTCAGCTTTTCTATACTCTCCATAGAACCTCTGCACCTGTACTCAGCTTTTCTATACTCTATATGACCTCTGCACCTGTACTCAGCTTTTCTATACTCTCCATAGAACCTCTGCACCTGTACTCAGCTTTTCTATACTCTCCATAGAACCTCTGCACCTGTACTGAGCTTTTCTATACTCTACATATGACCTCTCCACCTGTACTCAGCTTTTCTATACTCTATATATGACCTCTGCACCTGTACTCAGCTTTTCTATACTCTCCAAAGAACCTCTGCACCTGTACTCAGCTTTTCTATACTCTCCATAGAACCTCTGCACCTGCACTCAGCTTTTCTATACTCTATATATGACCTCTGCACCTGCACTCAGCTTTTCTATACTCTATATATAACCTCTGCACCTGTACTCAGCTTTTCTATACTCTCCATAGAACCTCTGCACCTGTACTGAGCTTTTCTATACTCTATATATAGAACCTCTACACCTGTACTCAGCTTTTCTATACTCTATATATGACCTCTGCACCTGCACTCAGCTTTTCTATACTCTATATATGACCTATACACCTGTACTCAGCTTTTCTATACTCTATATATGACCTCTGCACCTGTACTCAGCTTTTCTATACTCTACATAGAACCTCTGCACCTGTACTCAGCTTTTCTATACTCTATATATGACCTCTGCACCTGTACTCAGCTTTTCTATACTCTATATATGACCTCTGCACCTGTACTCAGCTTTTCTATACTCTATATGACCTCTGCACCTGTACTCAGCTTTTCTATACTCTCCATAGAACCTCTGCACCTGTACTCAGCTTTTCTATACTCTACATATGACCTCTCCACCTGTACTCAGCTTTTCTATACTCTATATGACCTCTACACCTGTACTCAGCTTTTCTATACTCTACATAGAACCTCTGCACCTGTACTCAGCTTTTCTATACTCTACATAGAACCTCTGCACCTGCACTCAGCTTTCTATACTCTATATATAACCTCTGCACCTGTACTCAGCTTTCTATACTCTATATATGACCTCTGCACCTGCACTCAGCTTTTCTATACTCTATATATGACCTCTGCACCTGTACTCAGCTTTTCTATACTCTATATATGACCTCTGCACCTGTACTCAGCTTTTCTATACTCTATATATGACCTCTGCACCTGTACTCAGCTTTTCTATACTCTATATATGACCTATACACCTGTACTCAGCTTTCCTATACTCTATATATGACCTCTACACCTGTACTCAGCTTTTCTATACTCTCCATAGAACCTCTGCACCTGCACTCAGCTTTTCTATACTCTATATATGACCTCTGCACCTGTACTCAGCTTTTCTATACTCTATATATGACCTCTGCACCTGTACTCAGCTTTTCTATACTCTATATATGACCTCTGCACCTGTACTCAGCTTTTCTATACTCTATATATGACCTATACACCTGTACTCAGCTTTTCTATACTCTATATATGACCTCTCCACCTGTACTCAGCTTTTCTATACTCTATATATGACCTCTGCACCTGTACTCAGCTTTTCTATACTCTCCATAGAACCTCTGCACCTGTACTCAGCTTTTCTATACTCTCCATAGAACCTCTGCACCTGCACTCAGCTTTTCTATACTCTATATAGAACCTCTGCACCTGTACTCAGCTTTTCTATACTCTATATATGACCTCTGCACCTGTACTCAGCTTTTCTATACTCTATATATGACCTCTGCACCTGCACTCAGCTTTTCTATACTCTATATATGACCTCTGCACCTGTACTCAGCTTTTCTATACTCTATATATGACCTCTGCACCTGTACTCAGGTTTTCTATACTCTATATATGACCTCTCCACCTGTACTCAGCTTTTCTATACTCTCCATAGAACCTCTGCACCTGTACTCAGCTTTTCTATACTCTATATATGACCTCTGCACCTGTACTGAGCTTTTCTATACTCTACATATGACCTCTCCACCTGTACTCAGCTTTTCTATACTCTCCATAGAACCCCTGCACCTGTACTCCAGCTTTTCTATACTCTATATATGACCTCTGCACCTGTACTCAGCTTTTCTATACTCTACATATGACCTCTCCACCTGTACTCAGCTTTTCTATACTCTATATATGACCTCTGCACCTGTACTCAGCTTTTCTATACTCTCCATAGAACCTCTGCACCTGTACTCAGCTTTTCTATACTCTCCATAGAACCTCTGCACCTGCACTCAGCTTTTCTATACTCTATATAGAACCTCTGCACCTGTACTCAGCTTTTCTATACTCTATATATGACCTCTGCACCTGTACTCAGCTTTTCTATACTCTATATATGACCTCTGCACCTGCACTCAGCTTTTCTATACTCTATATATGACCTCTGCACCTGTACTCAGCTTTTCTATACTCTATATATGACCTCTGCACCTGTACTCAGCTTTTCTATACTCTATATATGACCTCTGCACCTGCACTCAGCTTTTCTATACTCTATATATGACCTCTGCACCTGTACTCAGCTTTTCTATACTCTATATATGACCTCTGCACCTGCACTCAGCTTTTCTATACTCTATATATGACCTATACACCAGTACTCAGCTTTTCTATACTCTATATATGACCTCTGCACCTGTACTCAGCTTTTCTATACTCTATATAGAACCTCTGCACCTGTACTCAGCTTTTCTATACTCTACATAGAACCTCTGCACCTGTACTCAGCTTTTCTATACTCTATATAGAACCTCTGCACCTGTACTCAGCTTTTCTATACTCTCCATAGAACCTCTACACCTGTACTCAGCTTTTCTATACTATACATAGAACCTCTGCACCTGCACTCAGCTTTTCTATACTCTATATAGAACCTCTCCACCTGTACTCAGCTTTTCTATACTCTATATATGACCACTGCACCTGTACTCAGCTTTTCTATACTCTCCATAGAACCTCTGCACCTGTACTCAGCTTTCCTATACTCTACATAGAACCTCTGCACCTGTACTCAGCTTTTCTATACTATATATAGAACCTCTGTACCTGTACTCAGCTTTTCTATACTCTTCATAGAACCTCTGCACCTGTACTCAGCTTTTCTATACTCTCCATAGAACCTCTGCACCTGTACTCAGCTTTTCTATACTCTCCATAGAACCTCTACACCTGTACTCAGCTTTTCTATACTCTATATATGACCTCTGCACCTGTACTCAGCTTTTCTATACTCTATATATGACCTCTGCACCTGCACTCAGCTTTTCTATACTCTATATATGACCTCTGCACCTGTACTCAGCTTTTCTATACTCTATATATGACCTCTGCACCTGTACTCAGCTTTTCTATACTCTCCATAGAACCTCTGCACCTGCACTCAGCTTTTCTATACTCTATATATGACCTCTGCACCTGTACTCAGCTTTTCTATACTCTCCATAGAACCTCTACACCTGTACTCAGCTTTTCTATACTATACATAGAACCTCTGCACCTGCACTCAGCTTTTCTATACTCTCCATAGAACCTCTGCACCTGTACTCAGCTTTTCTATACTCTACATATGACCTCTCCACCTGTACTCAGCTTTTCTATACTCTATATATGACCACTGCACCTGTACTCAGCTTTCCTATACTCTACATAGAACCTCTGCACCTGTACTCAGCTTTCCTATACTCTACATAGAACCTCTGCACCTGTACTCAGCTTTTCTATACTATAAATAGAACCTCTGCACCTGTACTCAGCTTTTCTATACTCTCCATAGAACCTCTGCACCTGTACTGAGCTTTTCTATACTCTTCATAGAACCTCTGCACCTGTACTCAGCTTTTCTATACTCTCCATAGAACCTCTGCACCTGCACTCAGCTTTTCTATACTCTCCATAGAACCTCTACACCTGTACTCAGCTTTTTTATACTCTATATATGACCCCTGCACCTGTACTCAGCTTTTCTATACTCTATATATGACCTCTGCACCTGCACTCAGCTTTTCTTTACTCTATATATGACCTCTGCACCTGCACTCAGCTTTTCTATACTCTATATATGACCTCTGCACCTGTACTCAGCTATTCTATACTCTCCATAGAACCTCTGCACCTGTACTCAGCTTTTCTATACTCTATATATGACCTCTGCACCTGTGCTCAGCTTTTCTATACTCTATACAGTAAATTACCTCTGTACCATTATAATCTCTGTTTTCAGACACAAGGCCTGGTCGTCATGTGGTTCAACGGATCTAGATCACCAGAGCACCCTATGATGTTTTAAGTCCAGTTCAGTAGAACCGCGGGATGATCAAGTGATGCCGTGATACAAATGCTAAAAAGTGACTGTATTACGACCGTCTAAAATTGGAATAAATCTGCTTTCCTACACTGTGTGTGACATCTGCAACTCAACAGCTTTCTGTGCTTTCAGAATTTATCCCCATGCACACTACTTAGTGATGAATTGCATTGTATCTGCTCTTACACTGCTTATTACACTACATTTTATCTGAAATCGAGTGGGGGTTTTTTTCACCGGAGATAATGAATATCAGAGTTTATTTCTTTTGGAGAAACTAAACCCATTGGGACTCATTTTGTGAAGATGTTCCTGTATTTCTTGTCCAGTGCATGGTCTGAAGTGCCTACGTCACAGAATAGACGCCACATAGGAGGCCATGTCCTGGATGAAAGGTCCAGAATGTGCTTCCTTGTATCACCACCCTATAAGCCCCTCGTTTGGTGCTGGAGGGGGTGGATATGACTTCATTTCACCTTATCCCAATTGCTGCCTATGGAGCAGGTTTCTTTGACTGTGCAGATTTCTTTACATCTAATATTAAGAGCTCCGTCCTGCAATACTTACCAAGTTTCAGCTTCTTGGCAAGTGCATCAATTTGGTTTGTGGGATCCGAGCCCATAGAGAGGAAGCAGATGAGTGGGGTACGAGTGTCGCTTTCTTCCCAAGTGCTTGCAAGGTTTAGAATGACGGGTTCTGTGTACTTTATGTTTAAGGAATTGCCAATGTATTTCCGAGCTTGAGACAGAGTGCGATCAGGACACCAAGACCTATTATATGAATAGATAACAGATCACAACCAGTACAATATAACACGGCCTCACTAAAATCTATAGAGCATCGTTAATTGATTCTTAGCTGTAAACAATATATGACCGGAGCTGCCGGGACTATTTATCCACTTTTGACAAATGTACACAAATAAGACCTGAATTATATATATAAAAAATAAATAAATCACATTATCCCTCCCCCCCCATACCCACCATCTTCCTGAAAGTAGAGACCTGGTACATTGTGAGAATGCCACCCAGCACTCTTGGGCGCCTTCATGCCATTTTGCATCAAACTGTAACGTTTTGTAAAAAATGCATAAAGATTTATGTTTGTGGCCCAAGAAGAGCCTCGTAAAGAAAAGCCCAAGATGTGGAGAACTCATACATGTCCCCTATGTCTACATGCAGGTATCATCACATAATCCCCAGGATTGAAGAGAACAAAACTATTAGCGAGCCAGATACCAGTAAATCGAGGGCTACACGGCGACTTACTGGTTGTGCATCAAAAAACCGCTGTGTCGCGCTGCGTACATGGCAGTAATGTAAGTCAATTTGGTTGCGTTACGACCCGCAAGTTGCTGCAGAACAAAATCGCAATGTAGCCAAAACATTAAACTTGATGAGTAGACAACTAGTCTGTTTAGGTGCAGGGAGCGATTACATGTACAACTGCTCCTCCTCTTACCCCTCTACTAGGAAAAAGACCCCCGTAAATGTGACAACCAGAGAGCACATATCGCCTCTCATTGGTAAGACAGGTGACAGGTAACAGGGTGTGATCTTTCCTTCTCCTCTCCCTCCCACCTCCTTCCCTACAGATGAAGAAAGCAACACTAAAGATAGAGAATAATTGTAGTGCAGAGCCGCCTTAAAAAGATGAAAATAGACAAATGACCGGCTCCAGATTGCGTACACCCTGAGCTCGGAGGGAATTAAGTAGCGTGATAGACAGACCATTATTTAAAGGTCTCAAAGAAGGTTTTCTAAGAGATGAGATCCTGGAGTATCTCAATGAGAATAAAGGTATAACTTCATATACGCATGGGATAATGAGGTATCAGTCCTGACAAACTAATCTGATCATCTTCTATGAGGAGGTAAGAGCTAGACAGGACCTGGGGGAGTCATTGGATGTCATAGATCGGGATTTTTTCCACAGCATTTGATACTTTGCGCATAAACGGTTCGTAGATAAAATAATAAATGCTGGAACTGGGGGAAAATGTGTGTAAATAGACAAGTGGCTCAGTAATAGAAAACAGGGGGTGGCTATTAATGGTACATACTCAGATTGGTGGGGACCACAGGGGTCAGTCTTGGAGGGGTCACTGTTACTCGTGGGGACCACAGGTTCCAGTATTGGGCCCTGTGCTGCTTTATATATTTCTTAATGACCTTGTAGAGAGATTGTACAGTAATATTTTTATAGATGATAGTAAACAGTATAAAGGCAAGAACATAAAAGAGGACAGTATTCTAATACAACGAGATCTGGAGAGAGCTGGAGGCTCGGGGAGAGAAGTGGTAAATGTGGTTTGACACTGATAAATGTCACGCACAGGAAAAGAGAAAATGCATGTCCCCACATGTACCAGTCACACCGCCCCCACATGTACCAATCACACCGCCCCCACATGTACCAATCACACCGCCCCCGCATGTACCAGTCACACCGCCCCCGCATGTACCAGTCACACCGTCCCCAGATGTACCAGTCACACCGTCCCCACATGTACCAGTCACACCGCCCCCACATGTACCAATCACACCGCCCCCACATGTACCAATCACACCGCCCCCACATGTACCAGTCACACCGCCCCCGCATGTACCAGTCACACCGCCCCCACATGTACCAGTCGCACCGCCCCCACATGTACCAGTCACACCGCCCCCGCATGTACCAGTCACACCGCCCCCACATGTACCAGTCGCACCGCCCCCACATGTACCAATCACACCGCCCCCACATGTACCAGTCACACCGCCCCCGCATGTACCAGTCACACCGCCCCCACATGTACCAATCACACCGCCCCCACATGTACCAGTCACACCGCCCCCGCATGTACCAGTCACACCGCCCCCACATGTACCAGTCACACCGCCCCCGCATGTACCAGTCACACCGCCCCCACATGTACCAGTCACACCGCCCCCACATGTACCAGTCACACCGCCCCCACATGTACCAGTCACACCGCCCTCACATGTACCAGTCACACCGCCCCCACATGTACCAGTCACACCGTCCCCACATGTACCAGTCGCACCGCCCCCACATGTACCAATCGCACCGCCCCCACATGTACCAATCACACCGCCCCCACATGTACCAGTCACACCGTCCCCACATGTACCAGTCACACCGCCCCCACATGTACCAATCACACCGCCCCCACATGTACCAATCACACCGCCCCCACATGTACCAGTCACACCGCCCCCGCATGTACCAGTCACACCGCCCCCGCATGTACCAGTCACACCGCCCCCACATGTACCAGTCACACCGCCCCCACATGTACCAGTCACACCGCCCCCACATGTACCAGTCACACCGCCCCCACATGTACCAATCACACCGCCCCCACATGTACCAATCACACCGCCCCCGCATGTACCAGTCACACCGCCCCCGCATGTACCAGTCACACCGTCCCCAGATGTACCAGTCACACCGTCCCCACATGTACCAGTCACACCGCCCCCACATGTACCAATCACACCGCCCCCACATGTACCAATCACACCGCCCCCACATGTACCAGTCACACCGCCCCCGCATGTACCAGTCACACCGCCCCCACATGTACCAGTCACACCGCCCCCACATGTACCAGTCACACCGCCCCCACATGTACCAGTCACACCGCCCTCACATGTACCAGTCACACCGCCCCCACATGTACCAGTCACACCGTCCCCACATGTACCAGTCGCACCGCCCCCACATGTACCAATCGCACCGCCCCCACATGTACCAATCACACCGCCCCCACATGTACCAGTCACACCGTCCCCACATGTACCAGTCACACCGCCCCCACATGTACCAATCACACCGCCCCCACATGTACCAATCACACCGCCCCCACATGTACCAGTCACACCGCCCCCGCATGTACCAGTCACACCGCCCCCGCATGTACCAGTCACACCGCCCCCACATGTACCAGTCACACCGCCCCCACATGTACCAGTCACACCGCCCCCACATGTACCAGTCACACCGCCCCCACATGTACCAGTCACACCGCCCTCACATGTACCAGTCACACCGCCCCCGCATGTACCAGTCACACCGCCCCCGCATGTACCAGTCACACCGCCCCCGCATGTACCAGTCACACCGCCCCCACATGTACCAGTCACACCGCCCCCACATGTACCAGTCACACCGCCCTCACATGTACCAGTCACACCGCCCCCACATGTACCAATCACACCGCCCCCACATGTACCAGTCACACCGCCCCCACATGTACCAGTCACACCGCCCCCACATGTACCAGTCACACCGCCCCCACATGTACCAGTCACACCGCCCCCACATGTACCAGTCACACCGTCCCCACATGTACCAGTCACACCGCCCCCACATGTACCAGTCACACCGCCCCCACATGTACCAGTCACACCGCCCCCACATGTACCAATCACACCGCCCCCACATTTACCAGTCACACCGCCCCCACATGTACCAGTCACACCGCCCCCACATGTACCAGTCACACCGCCCCCACATGTACCAGTCACACCGCCCCCACATGTACCAGTCACACCGCCCCCACATGTACCAGTCACACCGCCCCCACATGTACCAGTCACACCGCCCCCACATGTACCAGTCACACCGCCCCCAAATGTACCAGTCACACCGCCCCCACATGTACCAGTCACACCGCCCCCACATGTACCAGTCACACCGCCCCCACATGTACCAGTCACACCGCCCCCACATGTACCAGTAACACCGCCCCCACATGTACCAGTCACACCGCCCCCACATGTACCAGTCACACCGCCCCCACATGTACCAGTCACACCGCCCCCACATGTACCAGTCACACCGCCCTCACATGTACCAGTCACACCGCCCCCTCATGTACCAGTCACACCGCCCCCACATGTACCAGTCACACCGCCCCCACATGTACCAGTCACACCGCCCCCACATGTACCAGTCACACCGCCCCCACATGTACCAGTCACACCGCCCCCACATGTACCAGTCACACCGCCCCCACATGTACCAGTCACACCGCCCCCACATGTACCAGTCACACCGCCCTCACATGTACCAGTCACACCGCCCCCACATGTACCAGTCACACCGCCCCCACATGTACCAGTCACACCGCCCCCACATGTACCAGTCACACCGCCCTCACATGTACCAGTCACACCGCCCCCACATGTACCAGTCACACCGCCCCCACATGTACCAGTCACACCGCCCCCACATGTACCAGTCACACCGCCCCCACATGTACCAATCACACCGCCCCCACATGTACCAGTCACACCGCCCTCACATGTACCAGTCACACCGCCCCCACATGTACCAGTCACACCGCCCCCACATGTACCAGTCACACCGCCCCCACATGTACCAGTCACACCGCCCCCACATGTACCAGTCACACCGCCCCCACATGTACCAGTCACACCGCCCCCACATGTACCAGTCACACCGTCCCCACATGTACCAGTCACACCGCCCCCACATGTACCAGTCACACCGCCCCCACATGTACCAGTCACACCGCCCCCACATGTACCAGTCACACCGCCCCCACATGTACCAGTCACACCGCCCCCACATGTACCAGTCACACCGCCCTCACATGTACCAGTCACACCGCCCCCACATGTACCAGTCACACCGCCCCCACATGTACCAATCACACCGCCCCCACATGTACCAGTCACACCGCCCCCACATGTACCAGTCACACCGCCCCCACATGTACCAGTCACACCGCCCCCACATGTACCAGTCACACCGCCCTCACATGTACCAGTCACACCGCCCCCACATGTACCAGTCACACCGCCCCCACATGTACCAATCACACGCCCCCACATGTACCAGTCACACCGCCCCCACATGTACCAGTCACACCGCCCCCACATGTACCAGTCACACCGCCCCCACATGTACCAGTCACACCGCCCCCACATGTACCAGTCACACCGCCCCCACATGTACCAGTCACACCGCCCCCACATGTACCAGTCACACCGCCCCCACATGTACCAGTCACACCGCCCCCAGAATCAGCACTGGCTCCTGTTAGAATTGGTACAGTTGGAGGATGGAAAAAAATTCATTTTAACCTGCATGGAGGAAAGCAATGGTAAACCACGGAACGAATGTCTACATGTAAAGAGGACGCAGCATTGTGGAGGAACACTGCTCACATGGTCTGCAAGAGTAAGGGCCCATTCACATCAGCGTTGTCTTTCTGTTCAACCTTTCCGTCAGAGGAATAGATGAACGGAAGGCCAAAACCATCGCTTCCATTGACTACGCTATTGTTTCCATGAAAAAAAAAAAGGAAACCTAGTGGAACGGAGGCAAACTAACCAACTGAAAGAAAAAAATACTTTTCAAATCAATGGTAATGCAAATGGAGGCAATAGTTTCCGTTTGGCTTTCCGTTAATCTGACTGAAAGGTTGAACAGAACAGATGAACGGAAAGACAACGCTGATGTGAATGGGCCCTAATAACAAGGGTGTGTTCACACGCGGCAAATCTGTTACACAACTTTCTGCAGCCGAAAACGAGTTCTATAAATGTGAATGGGTTTGTTTCTGCAGCATGTGCATGGATTTCTGCAGGTCCCATTCAGACACATAGGACAGTCATAGACATGTGTGCGAATATAACCTAATATTCCGTACCTGATAAGTAAGAGTCTATGGAAATTATCCAGGGAATTATTGTAGCCATCAGGAATGATTTCCTCTTCTGGGGTGTCACGGTCAAACCAATCCTTCCAACCCTTTTCATTGCAGGTCACCTGAAAATTACACCATGGTCTTAATACAGGGTCACAATGCGGCCCTAAAGGAGGATGCTTGTATCTACGCAAAGAAAATGTGTAACTAGAGGCATCTTATAGTGTTGTCCGCAGATGCTCGGTGAGATCTGATAAGTGTTAGGTCATATCAGTGTTAGGTCATATCGGTGTTAGGTCTGATCGGTGTTAGGTCTGATCGGTGTTAGGCCTGATCGGTGTTAGGCCTGATCGGTGTTAGGCCTGATCGGTGTTAGGCCTGATCGGTGTTAGGCCTGATCGGTGTTAGGCCTGATCGGTGTTAGGCCTGATCGGTGTTAGGCCTGATCGGTGTTAGGCCTGATCGGTGTTAGGCCTGATCGGTGTTAGGCCTGATCGGTGTTAGGCCTGATCGGTGTTAGGCCTGATCGGTGTTAGGCCTGATCGGTGTTAGGTCTGATCGGTGTTAGGCCTGATCGGTGTTAGGCCATATCAGTGTTAGGTCATATCGGTGTTAGGCCCCCTTCACAGCATGTTTTTTCCTTACGTTGGGAGGACTCACAAAATTTACCCGACGGAAGGCTGCAACGTATCCCACTATATGTCATACATCACGAATCCCGCGGGCAGAGTGCTACCTAAAGCGCTGAGGCTCCTGACATCACTTAAGCCTTAGGCCAGGTCCACAGTTTGCATTGAAATACAGTAGCAGCCATGTAGACTTTATTTATAAAAATATCCTCTACATGCTGCAAATTGTTTTTGACCTGCGGTGCGAATTTTAAAATCCTCAGCATGTCAACTCTGTTGCGGTTTTCAACCGTGGATTTTACCCCTTTCAAAGTGGACGGGTGAAATCTGCAGTAAAATATGATTAATCCGCATGTTCCAGGTTTTCCCCATTGAATTCAATGGGGACGCGAATCCCGAAAACAGAAAGCCAAGTGTTGCGACTTTTGCGGGGTATTCGCAGCGATTACACCGCAAAAATCACAACTGCGGAAAACAACAAAAAAAAAATCATACTTACCCAGAACGCCCTCTTTCTTCCTGCAGTCCGGCCTCCTGGGTTTTCATCCCATGTGACCGCTGCAGCCAATCACAGGCTGCAGTGTCACATGGCCTGCAACGTCATGGTAGTGAGGCCGGGCTACGCGCAGAGAAGAGGGAGGGGGTAAGTGTCGACGGTTTGTGTTTTTTTTTCAAGTGCTGCTTTCCGCATTGTGGTGCGGTTTTTCGGACGGAATGTACTGCGGGTTTCAGGTCAGATAAACTGTGTAAAAAGTGCCCGTGGGAACCCGGCCCAAGGCTGCTTTTATGTAGAAGTTTAATCTGTAGCTGTTAAGTCCTCCATGCCCCGATTTCCACATAGAACAAAAAAAAAAAGGACCCTGGTAGTTGGCGGGCACATTATTAATACATCGCAACTGGATGCCAACCGGCAAAAAAACCTACTCCCCATCTACCCTGAACAGGTTAAATTATAAATCTTTATTAGGCTAAGAAAGGCAAGTAGACGAACCACATAAATGTCCACATAGGCGCAGCATGCTGCTCTTATCTGTAGTCAGATCTCCATCTACATGAAGGTATCAAATCATAGTAAAAAATGTCCATGTATTCACCACAATGTCAGAAATTAAAGAGCAACTCCACCCCATGCATTTAGTAATCTGGGGGAGGGGCTGTCTTCAGTTCTGTTCTTTGGGTGAATTTACATGAGAAGTTTTTGGCCGCGCACTAAAAACCGTATCAAAAATCACGGCGCAACCGCACTCTGTTTTATAGCATATTCCCGCGGTTTTGCGATGTGGTTTTTGAGTTGTTAGTTTTTTACAGGTGAAATATATTTATTTTACATGTTGCACCTGTAAGAAACATATGGGTGAAAACCGCATTGCGAAACAGCGGCAATTGACGGTAAAACTGAATGCACTTTTTACCGCAAGGCCAAAAACGTCTCATGTAAATGCACCCATCATCCTGTGTTGAAGACGGTGGGGGGATTGCTCTTTTTAAACTGCTCTGGGCAATAAATTGAGTCCCGACGGATTTCCTCATAAATCTTCTACTACATATAGTCGATATTATGTAATGATCCGACTCTACACGGTTTACAGATCTGACTACATGAACTGTAAGAAAAGCTGAAAGTGTTTCTGTCACTAAATATTGGGTTTTCTTTCAGTAATATTCAGAAATATTCGGCACACTAAGTGATGATTTTAGCAAATCTTTCGGTTTTATTTTATCAAAAATTGATGCCAGAGTTTTAGTGCGACGTTTCGGTCGTAACAAAGCGTTAAACCGCTACTAATATACGCAGCGCCAACGACTGGATGAACCAGACACCAGGAGGTACAAGTGCCTGATGAAGGTCTAATATACGACCGAAACGTCGCACTAAACCTCTGGCATCAATTTTTGATAAAATAAAACAGAAAGGTTTGCTAAAATCATCACTTTGTGTGCCGAATATTTCTTTACTAAATTACATAGACAAGCACTGAAAATCATTTGCTATAAAATCTTCCTGTTTTTTAATAGCTCAAAGGGAAGACGCCGGCAGTGAGTGATGGATTGGGATAAACGGAGTGGTAAAGCTGGGGATCAGGTGAGACTGGACTGGGTTGAGGTTGCACTGTGCACGTGGTGAGGTGGGATTCGGAGAGTAAAGACCCTTTTACACTGGCCATTTATCGGGCAAACGTTCGCTAATAGATTCCCAATAATTGCCCGGTGTGAACAGGCAGCGATCAGCAGATGAACGAGCAAACGCTGGATCATCTGCTGGTTGTATAGTTTTAAAAATGAAAAATATTCTGGTTGTCGGCAGCACATCTTGGTAATAATGTACAGGGACGAGCGATCGGAGTAACGAGCGCTCGTCCCCATCCATAGCTCCTTGTGAAAGGAGAAAACGAGCGCTGATCAACGAGCGGTCTTGTCGATCGGCGCTCGTTTACACAGCCCAGGACGGGCCGTGTAAGAGGACCTTGAAAGGTGGAGACCTTCCATCAGTTAAGGCGTGGAATCAGATTATGGGAGAAGAGCACTGTGGGGTTGTTGGACAGTAGGTTAAAACTAATGGCATTTTACATGTGTTTTTAAACGCAGAAAAAAAAGTGTGTGAAAAGGAGACCTGAGACTGGATTCACATGAAATTGAATTCAGAATTAAATAACAATTCTGGAACATATTTTCTTAGAAATCTGCATTGTACTGTTCCTCTGTTATTCCTCCTAGAAATGTATAAATAAATTGACAACTGTGTTACCATTCCTCTTGTTAAAGGGGCATGTACCTACACATTCTCACTCTGTCAGCACTGATTGGACAGTGTCACACTGTGTAGGACACAATCCCAACTGGTAACACCCAGTTGTCAACTTACTCATAAATTTCTAGGAGGAATAACAGAGGAACAGCCCAACATATTTTCTAAGAAAAGATGCTCAGGGAATACAAGTAATTAAAACAGACATGTCAGGAGAGGTGACGGCTCCTCTCTGATGACTCATCACTAATGACATTCATTAGTCCACACACTATCCACACTGACACTTATCATTACAATGTGTGGGCATATTGTCATGGATTAGTATGTGGGCTGGCATTTATGTAGTGTGCGGAGATCAGATCCATGTGTGCAGGATACTGTGCAGTATCAGCAAATATACCCTACATGTGAACCTGGCCTTATGTTCTATTCACTGTACATAAAAACTGACACAGGACCCATAAAACAGCGGCCCTACAGAGCTGTGCGAATAAGGGCATGGCCACACGTAGCGGAATTGCTCTGGAATTTCGCTGCAGACACTCCGCAGCGTTAATCCGCAGCGGACCCGTTTCTCCATTGCCTTCCACAGCTTTTTAGTAGGGTTCGTTTGCACGTTGCGGACAATTCCGCTGCGGAGCATAGGCTGCGGTGCGGAATTTGGTGTCCGCAGCATACAATGGATGATGCGGACCTGTGGCGGACTGGTTGCGGACTCATTGCGGATCTTCTCCATTGACTTCAATGGAGATTCTAAGTTCCGCAATGAAGTCCGCAGCTGTCATGCACATGTTATGTGTTCTGCGGAGTGTATTGGTTTTACTAACATGACATTTCTTCATTCTGGCTGGACCTATGTATTTCTAGGTCTACAGCCAGACTGAGGAAGTCAACGGGGCTCCCGTAATTACGGGTGACTACGTGTGTGCAACCGTAATTATGGGAGCGTTGCTAGGCGACGTCAGTAAATAGTCACTGTCCAGGGTGCTGAAAGAGTTAAGCGATCGGCAGTAACTGTTTCAGCACCCTGGACAGTGACTACCGATCACAATATACAGCAACCTGTAAAAAAAATAGAAGTTCATACTTACCCAGAACTCCCTGCTTCTTCCTCCAGTCCGGCTTCCCAGGATGACGTTTCAGTCTAAGTGACGGCTGCAGCCAATCACAGGCCAATCACAGGCTGCAGCTAATCACAGGCCAATCACAGGCTGCAGCCAATCACAGGCCAATCACAGGCTGCAGCCAATCACAGGCCGATCACAGGCTGCAGCGGTCACATGGACTGCCGCGTCATCCAAGGGAGGTCGGGCTGGATGCCGAAAGAGGGACGCGTCACCAAGACAACGGCCGGTAAGTATGAAATTCGTTTACTTTCACTAGGGAAAGGGCTGTCCCTTCTCTCTATCCTGCACTGATAGAGAGAAGGGAAGTACTTTCACCTCAATACGCAGTGGCCAGTCCGCATCAATTTACTGCACATTTTAAGCAGAGCTGCAACAGAATCTGCAACGCAGATTCTGTGCGGCATTGATGTGGACAGTTGTGGAAGAAATACGCCACGTGTGGTCATGCCCTAATGGTGCCACTTTACTAGTATAGTGAAATATGAACATTTTTCTCATCCATTCATCAGCATTTGTTGCATTCTGATATGAAACTACTTTTGTGTTTCCATCATAACAAGTTCTCTGATCAGGGATTTCCAGGGGGGACAAATGGATAAGAAGCTGGACATAGTCTGATAGATGCATTTAAGGAAGAATTCAACCCAATACATTATGATTAATAATGATCTTTTACCTGAGTCAGGATCTCGGAAAACTTCGATAATTTGCTTAATTCTACAAGATTCAACCAGGTAATGTCAAGAATCCACTTGAAAGGTTTTGGAGGACAAGATTTCAGGTCAAGAGATGCTCCACCTACAAAGCAAATCACAAGAACGAAAATCAGCAAATATCCAGAGCTGAGGAGAGAGGGTAAGAGGACCAGTGCTCTATGGGACCTGCTATTATTCTGACAAGGTTTTATGTACAGATACTTTATACTGTCAGCTCGAGCTCGGACCACTGGACACGTGAATTTCTTCAAATGGTTTTCCAGCTGTTTTGTACATGACGAGTTGTATTCTTTAATGTCACAATTTTGGGGTATGTATAATGTATTAAAATATTTTTTTTTTTCTTTTTGGGTGGCAATTGTGCAAAAAAAATGTCAGTGTATTTTATGACATGTTATATTTATTTTATGGGTCAGTATGAGTACGGCGATACCAAATTTATACAGGTAATGTTTTACTACTTTTATACGATAAAAAAAACCTTAAAAAAAATTAATTTGTTTTTGTGTCACCATATTCTGAAAGCCATAACTTTTTTAACTTTTTAATTTTCCATCGTCGGGGCTGTGTGAGGGCTTGTTTTATTGCAGGGCGAACTGTAGTTTTCATTGGTGCATTTTTTTGTGCATACGACTTTTTGATCGCTTTTTATTCAGTTTTGTTTGGGAGACTGGAAAAACAAAAACAGCCGTTCTGGCATTATTTTATTTATTTTCACTGTGCGAGCTAAATAACGTCATAACTTCATAGTTCAGGTGGTTACGGGGGCAGCAATGCTAAGTATGTCCTCTGGCAGGGCCTAATAGGTTACTAAGATGGCAGACCTGGGGGCCATTGTTGGGCCATCCGCACCCTACTATCACGTTGTAAAAACCATTTAGATGCCGAGGTCAGCATTGACTGCAGCATCTAAGGGGTAAACCAGGGGGGATCGAAGTCATCTCTGATCCCGGCCGTTGCAGCAAGAGCTCACGGTGTATCACAGCCGGCTCATGCTGCAGTTGGCACGGGCTCAGATTCTGAATGGCGTCTGTCTTTAACCCCCTGGCACCAGTGCCTTTAATGTTAGATTGATGGAGTTCTGAACACTGGGAGGCAGAAGGGGTGAGGAGTTATAATTGGACGGTGTTTGAGAATGTGCGCTGCCGCTCCATACCGCCAGATGTGGTGTGTTTGGGGGTCTCATCAGTCAGACTCCAACCAATCTAATCTTTCTCATATATTCAATGGATAGGTGATAGATGTGATCGGCTGGAATACCTAAAATCAGACCCGGACAGAATTTTATGTGAAGAGTCTATGCATGATTCCAGGAGCAGATGATGAGAAATTGAGGAACCAATTTTAGGAAAAAATAAAACATCAAATTAATTTACCCCGAATAAGAGCTTGGAATTCCTGGTGTTTGATGTTTCCCCGCTGGAGGTCGACCGTCAGTGTAAGGAGCAGCGTGAATAGGAACTTATGCCTCTCATACAAACCTCTGGCAAAATACCTAAAAACTTCATATGTCAAATATTCAAGGATGTTGCTTATTCTTTTCTGGGGGAGAGGACTTTTGTCTGATCTGTGAGATAAAACATTGGCAGGATTATCATACTGTATCATCACAAGGCCCAGGTGAGAGGAGCAGCTTCTACCTGGCTATGGATCTATCAAACAGCTTGAGGAACTGGCTGAGTGATGTCTGATACATGACATTGATCGTGCTCATCTCCGAGGTCAGGAAATAGAGGATGCTTCCCCGTGTGGCCGCCGGCCGATATTCCTCCTGGGCTTTGTTAATCTTTTCTTCTGTGTCGGCGGCGACGTGCAGCTTCTCACTCACTTCACTGACTGTTTGTTTAGTAATTCTCAGAACTTCCATTAGAGATTTATCGTCGACCAGAGATCCTGACAATAAGAAAACACAATGTTATCGGAAAGTATTTGCCTCCATCACTGCACGGGATACTCAGTGAACAGTTTCTGATCTTAAAAAAACACAATGAAATATTAGACAAAAGGAATCTGAGTAATCACGACAGTTTATGAATTATTATTACTGTATTTATTTGTGCCTCCAGTAGCGAGGATGTGATTACCGTCCGCAGGATATGAATGAAATGTCTGATAGATGCGGGTCCCACCGGTCCCCCGACCACCTCTCCATTTATTCTCACCTGGATGCAGCTGACTGGTAATTGCCTTACCAGGTGAAACAGGGGTCAGAGGACCCCCGTTCTAGAGATAGGTGCAGGTCCGAGGTAAGACCTGTATCTATCAGACGTTTATGGCATGTTTTGTGGATATAACATTAATGTGTCAGTTGGGCATAAACTTTTGATGTTTTTTCTCCTCAGCCTCACATGTAGGCCTCCGCTGGTATATGGATCATTGTCTTGCTGCAATTTATACTTCTTTAGCTTGAGGACTCATAACTGAACATTTTCTGGTCCAATGCAGAATTGATGCTTCCTTTAATAACAACACCACCAGGTATGACTGTATAGATGACGTTCACACAATGTGACCTGTGTTGTTCATAGAACATTTTCCCACACGGCTCGTGGATCATCCAGGGGTTAATTATAGCGGTGAATCAGCGACGTTCCTCTTAGATTGCGGTGCTCCCCTCCTCCTCCCATTGTGGTCTGGTATTATTCTTATTGTGGAGTCCGAAGCACTGTTCTTAGCCGGGGTTTCTGGTTTTATATAAATAAAGCCGAATCGTTGAATATCGGAAAGATATGCAATTTTTGAATACTCTTTTGTGATTCCTCAGCATTTTCAAAATCTCTGGTTGCTGTCAGTGAACAGGAATATTCTTCAGAGACTAAAGTTGCATTCTAATGTGTCGAATGGCTCCATGCGACAAGACCGTGCATTTTTTTTACCATGGTATTGCAATACGATTTTTGACCACATGCCTTTTTAGGTGAAACAAGTTAAAATCAATTGTTTCTCCTGTTAAAGTATGGCATTTTTTTTGTTTTGGTAGATAAACTCCTATGTCTCTCAATGGAAGTTCATCAACTGAAACAAAAAAATGCATGCTATAAAAACACCAAAACAAACGCACAGTGGAAACCCAGCAAAAGAAGAGAGAACTCTGATACCCTTACTAAGCGCTGCACCGAAGGCTGGTTTACATGTTGCATTTTTGAACTGTTGGGGAGAAAAACGCACCTAAAAAGTTTTTTAAATATCGATGCATTTTACAAAGTGTCTCAGCTGTAATCTGGTTTTAGTAGTTATAGACTTACGGCTGAAACACTTTGTAAAACACATGGATATTTAAAAAAAACATTTTTTAGATGCGTTTGTCTTCCTATAACAGTTCAAAAACACAACATAAACTCAGTATGTGAACGCAGCCTATGAGGTTTTAAGCCTCTGAATGCAAACTATGAATGTTCTAATTCACTGACAGCAATAAGAGATGTTTAAAACTGTGGAAAATTGAAACAGAAAGTTGGCAAATGATTAAGCAGAAGTGCACATCTGGAGGACCAGAGCCTGACTCGTGTTCATGTGGTTTGTAAAGTATTACTAATATATTTTTGTGTATTGATCAGATGTATCTACACAACTATGCAAAAAATACCTGTAGTTGCACTCAGCCTAAACAGAAGACTGTCCTCCAGCTCCTGCATTTTTCGTTTGTTCACATTAACCTCTTGCATCAGTTTAATTCTGTCTCCCTCCAGCTCCTGGGAAACGTCAAAGATTATGTTGAGCAGCAAATCACCGAGTAGCAAACTATTTGTATATTTTTTGTATTCTTTACAAAATTAAGTTTAAAAAAAACCATTCCATACTCAAATCTTACATGTGACATGTTATTATAATCCAATAATCAGTGTTGGAATTGATAGCAGAATTCAATGCAGCTAAAGTGATCTACCAGGTCACAGCTACATGTCCGTCCTCCTGCTACATCTCAGGAGCTTATACTCTATGCAAAATGCTCTCCAACACTGGACAGACAGGTAAATAACACAGCCAGGGTTGTATCAGAGATGGCTCAGCAAAATACACCAAATTATCTCTCCATCAGCATGAAGCGTGAATAGAGAATAATGCAACAACCACTGCACACGCTCTAGTCCGGCCCTGACGACCAGGAGTCCTTTCTGTAGGGCTATCCTCAGACAAGGGCCTCCAGTGACTGGTCCTTTGTGCAGGATGTGAGAAAAGCTGTCAAGATATCCTGTACTGTGACATCACTGTTTATTATCTCTGTACTGTGACATCACTGTTTATTATCTCTGTACTGTGACATCACTGTTTATTATCTCTGTACTGTGACATCACTGTTTATTATCTCTGTACTGTGACATCACTGTTTATTATCTCTGTACTGTGACATCACTGTTTATTATCCCTGTACTGTGATATCACTGTTTATTATCTCTGTACTGTGACATCACTGTTTATTATCTCTGTACTGTGATATCACTGTTTATTATCTCTGTACTGTGACATCACTGTTTATTATCTCTGTACTGTGACATCACTGTTTATTATCTCTGTACTGTGACATCACTGTTTATTATCCCTGTACTGTGACATCACTGTTTATTATCCCTGTACTGTGACATCACTGTTTATTATCCCTGTACTGTGACATCACTGTTTATTATCCCTGTACTGTGACATCACTGTTTATTATCCCTGTACTGTGACATCACTGTTTATTATCTCTGTACTGTGACATCGCTGTTTATTATCTCTGTACTGTGACATCACTGTTTATTATCCCTGTACTGTAATATCGCTGTTTATTATCTCTGTACTGTGATATCACTGTTTATTATCTCTGTACTGTGACATCACTGTTTATTATCTCTGTACTGTGACATCACTGATTATTATCTCTGTACTGTGATATCGCTGTTTATTATCTCTGTACTGTGATATCACTGTTTATTATCTCTGTACTGTGACATCACTGTTTATTATCTCTGTACTGTGACATCACTGTTTATTATCTCTGTACTGTGACATCACTGTTTATTATCTCTGTACTGTGACATCACTGTTTATTATCTCTGTACTGTGACGTCACTGTTTATTATCCCTGTACTGTGACGTCACTGTTTATTATCTCTGTACTGTGACATCACTGTTTATTATCTCTGTACTGTGATATCACTGTTTATTATCTCTGTACTGTGATATCACTGTTTATTATCCCTGTACTGTGACATCACTGTTTATTATCCCTGTACTGTGACATCACTGTTTATTATCCCTGTACTGTGACATCACTGTTTATTATCTCTGTACTGTGACATCACTGTTTATTATCTCTGTACTGTGATATCACTGTTTATTATCTCTGTACTGTGATATCACTGTTTATTATCTCTCTACTGTAACATCACTGTTTATTATCCCTGTACTGTGACATCACTGTTTATTATCTCTGTACTGTGACATCACTGTTTATTATCTCTGTACTGTGATATCACTGTTTATTATCTCTGTACTGTGACATCACTGTTTATCATCTCTGTACTGTGACATCACTGTTTATTATCTCTGTACTGTGACATCACTGTTTATTATCTCTGTACTGTGACATCACTGTTTATTATCTCTGTACTGTGACATCACTGTTTATTATCTCTGTACTGTTACATCACTGTTTATTATCTCTGTACTGTGACATCACTGTTTATTATCTCTGTACTGTGACATCACTGTTTTATCTCTGTACTGTGACATCACTGTTTATTATCTCTGTACTGTGATATCGCTGTTTATTATCTCTGTACTGTGACATCGCTGTTTATTATCTCTGTACTGTGACATCACTGTTTATTATCTCTGAACTGTGACATCACTGTTTATTATCTCCGTACTGTGACATCACTGTTTATTATCTCTGTACTGTGACATCACTGTTTATTATCTCCGTACTGTGACATCACTGTTTATTATCCCTGTACTGTGACATCGCTGTTTATTATCCCTGTACTGTGACATCGCTGTTTATTATCTCTGTACTGTGACATCGCTGTTTATTATCTCTGTACTGTGACATCACTGTTTATTATCTCTGTACTGTGATATCACTGTTTATTATCTCTGAACTGTGACATCACTGTTTATTATCTCTGTACTGTGATATCACTGTTTATTATCTCTGTACTGTGACATCACTGTTTATTATCTCTGTACTGTGACATCACTGTTTATTATCTCTGTACTGTGACATCACTGTTTATTATCTCTGTACTGTGATATCACTGTTTATTATCTCTGTACTGTGATATCACTGTTTATTATCTCTGAACTGTGACATCACTGTTTATTATCTCTGTACTGTGACATCACTGTTTATTATCTCTGTACTGTGATATCACTGTTTATTATCTCTGTACTGTGACATCACTGTTTATTATCTCTGTACTGTGATATCACTGTTTATTATCTCTGTACTGTGATATCACTGTTTATTATCTCTGTACTGTGACATCGCTGTTTATTATCTCTGTACTGTGACATCGCTGTTTATTATCTCTGTACTGTGATATCGCTGTTTATTATCCCTGTACTGTGACATCACTGTTTATTATCTCTGTACTGTGACATCACTGTTTATTATCCCTGTACTGTGATATCACTGTTTATTATCCCTGTACTGTGACATCACTGTTTATTATCTCTGTACTGTGACATCATTGTTTATTATCTCTGTACTGTGACATCACTGTTTATTATCTCTGTACTGTGACATCACTGTTTATTATCTCTGTACTGTGACATCACTGTTTATTATCTCTGTACTGTGATATCACTGTTTATTATCTCTGTACTGTGATATCACTGTTTATTATCTCTGTACTGTGATATCACTGTTTATTATCCCTGTACTGTGATATCACTGTTTATTATCTCTGTACTGTGACATCACTGTTTATTATCTCTGTACTGTGACATCACTGTTTATTATCTCTGTACTGTGATATCGCTGTTTATTATCTCTGTACTGTGATATCGCTGTTTATTATCTCTGTACTGTGATATCGCTGTTTATTATCTCTGTACTGTGACATCGCTGTTTATTATCCCTGTACTGTGACATCGCTGTTTATTATCTCTGTACTGTGATATCGCTGTTTATTATCTCTGTACTGTGACATCGCTGTTTATTATCTCTGTACTGTGATATCGCTGTTTATTATCCCTGTACTGTGACATCGCTGTTTATTATCCCTGTACTGTGACATCGCTGTTTATTATCTCTGTACTGTGACATCGCTGTTTATTATCCCTGTACTGTGACATCGCTGTTTATTATCTCTGTACTGTGACATCACTGTTTATTATCTCCGTACTGTGATATCACTGTTTATTATCTCTGTACTGTGATATCACTGTTTATTATCCCTGTACTGTGACGTCACTGTTTATTATCTCCGTACTGTGACGTCACTGTTTATTATCCCTGTACTGTGACGTCACTGTTTATTATCTCCGTACTGTGACGTCACTGTTTATTATCTCTGTACTGTGACATCACTGTTTATTATCTCTGTACTGTGATATCACTGTTTATTATCTCTGTACTGTGATATCACTGTTTATTATCCCTGTACTGTGACATCACTGTTTATTATCCCTGTACTGTGACATCACTGTTTATTATCCCTGTACTGTGACATCACTGTTTATTATCCCTGTACTGTGACATCACTGTTTATTATCTCTGTACTGTGACATCACTGTTTATTATCTCTGTACTGTGATATCACTGTTTATTATCTCTGTACTGTGACATCACTGTTTATTATCTCTGTACTGTGACATCACTGTTTATTATCTCTGTACTGTGATATCACTGTTTATTATCTCTGTACTGTGATATCACTGTTTATTATCCCTGTACTGTGACATCACTGTTTATTATCCCTGTACTGTGACATCACTGTTTATTATCCCTGTACTGTGACATCACTGTTTATTATCCCTGTACTGTGACATCACTGTTTATTATCTCTGTACTGTGACATCACTGTTTATTATCTCTGTACTGTGATATCACTGTTTATTATCTCTGTACTGTGATATCACTGTTTATTATCCCTGTACTGTGACATCACTGTTTATTATCTCTGTACTGTGATATCACTGTTTATTATCCCTGTACTGTGACATCACTGTTTATTATCCCTGTACTGTGACATCACTGTTTATTATCCCTGTACTGTGACATCACTGTTTATTATCCCTGTACTGTGACATCACTGTTTATTATCTCTGTACTGTGACATCACTGTTTATTATCTCTGTACTGTGATATCACTGTTTATTATCTCTGTACTGTGATATCACTGTTTATTATCTCTGTACTGTGACATCACTGTTTATTATCTCTGTACTGTGATATCACTGTTTATTATCTCTGTACTGTGACATCACTGTTTATTATCTCTGTACTGTGACATCACTGTTTATTATCTCTGTACTGTGACATCACTGTTTATTATCTCTGTACTGTGATATCACTGTTTATTATCTCTGTACTGTGATATCACTGTTTATTATCTCTGTACTGTGACATCACTGTTTATTATCTCTGTACTGTGATATCACTGTTTATTATCCCTGTACTGTGACATCACTGTTTATTATCTCTGTACTGTGATATCACTGTTTATTATCTCTGTACTGTGACATCACTGTTTATTATCTCTGTACTGTGACATCACTGTTTATTATCTCTGTACTGTGACATCACTGTTTATTATCTCTGTACTGTGACATCACTGTTTATTATCTCTGTACTGTGACATCACTGTTTATTATCTCTGTACTGTGACATCACTGTTTATTATCTCCGTACTGTGACTTTGCTGCGTTTATTACCTCTGTACTGTGTTATTTACGTGTGCATTATCCCTGTACTAAATTACTGCATTTATCATCCTTGTATTGTGACATTATATGTATTATCCCAATTTTCCCTGTATTGTAACAACACTATATTTATTTTCTCTGTACTGTGATATCTTTATATTTATAATCCCTGCACTGTTTTATTACTGTGTGCATTATCCCTGTACTGTGACACCAGTTTGTGCATTATCCCTGTACTGTGACTCCGGTGTTTATTATCTTTGTACTATGACATTACTGCATCTCTGTAGTGTGTCATCACTGTTTATTATCCCTGTACTGATATCACTGCATTTATTATTATCTCTGTATCGTGACATCACTGTTTTTATTTCCTGTGCACTGTGACATCATTGTATTCATTATCCCTGTACTGTGACATCACTGTTCATTATCCCTGTACTGTGACATCACTGTTCATTAACCCTGTACTGTGACATCACTGTTCATTAACCCTGTACTGTGACATTACTGTTTATTAACCCTGTACTGTGACATTACTGTTCATTAACCCTGTACTTTGACATCACTGTTCATTAACCCTGTACTGTGACATTACTGTTCATTAACCCTGTACTGTGACATTACTGTTCATTAACCCTGTACTTTGACATCACTGTTCATTAACCCTGTACTGTGACATTACTGTTCATTAACCCTGTACTATGACATCACTGTTTATTAACCCTGTACTGTGACATCACTGCATTTACTATCTCTGCACTGCGACATCACTGTGTACATTACTTTTGTACTGCAACTACTCTGTTCCTTATCCCTGTCCATGATGGAAAGGCATAGCCCAGTGAGGAAACCAAAATAGTCATAAACTTTTCCCGTTGTGCAATGGGCCCCATGGTTACATGTCAGGTCCTTGGAGGGGACCATACTGCACAGAGACTTTAATATGCTGGAAAATCAGCGTTTGTTATACCAGACTGTGTTCTCATACCCACTATATGAAATCATATAGATGGGTCTGAAGATGATCACTAACCTGATCTTAAAGTTTGTATAATTATCATAAAAGCACTGGTGACCCTAGATCTGCCCATACTTCCCCCTGATGGACACAGAGATTTCCAACACAACAATCAATGGAAAGCTATTATTTCCTCTATCTCATCGGTGGCTGCCACCATCTGACACTTAGTTTGATAACACTTGTGTCTGTGTTTTTCTGCTTTTCCCCCTATGAACAAGGTCATAAGAGGCTGCTACACTTCAGAGTACAATAACCAAGGCTCTAGTGGGCTTGTAAAACAAGTGGTCTGTATATCAAGTGGAGTTACAAAACCGGATTGACTTACTGTGTTGTGTAGGACAAAGTGGGGGGCCATTGTATGTGATATATGAATTGATTGCTTGCTTGCTAAAAGAAGTTTGCAAAAGTGACACAATTTAAAACCATTTTTTCTTTGCAGCTTACTTCCTGCTGAGCAGCTGACTAGGGGAAGGGGTTAGCTGGTCCCAGGTGGTATAAATTAGCCCTCAGGGCTCTAGAGAGCCTGCTCTAGTGGGCTTGTAAAACAAGTGGTTTGTATATCAAGTGGAGTTACAAAACCGGAGTTAAAGCCCCAGTAAGTACTCTTCTTCTTCTTCTTTTCTTTTGCATTAACAACCGTCCACTGTTTTTTTTGTAACTGGGATAATGGACAGCAAGATTGGAGTTTTTCTTCAGTGCACAGTTTGCCATATGTATGCACGACTGGAGCCGGAGTTCCAGGGTGAATATCTCTGTGGCAGATGTGAGCATGTTGGTCACCTGGAAGCTCGCATTACAGATCTGGAGGAGCAAAATACAACACTGAGGAGGATAGACAATCTTGAGCTGAGCTTGCTGCTCACGGAGCATGCAGTTAGTGGGTTACAACTCGAGGGTGAAGACATGGGTGAGCAGGATCAGGCAAGTAGTTGGGTTAATGTAGTTAGGGGCAGTAGAAAGGGGTCAAAGAAAAGGAAGGCCGATCCGGTTTCTGACATTCCAAGCAAAATTGCCAAGTTGAGTGATGATGCGAGGGTGTCAGTCTCAGAAATGGCAGCCCTAGTGGATACTGATCTCCCTAACAGCCGGGAGAACAGCCCAGCTAGTAGTCCGCGGGATGGTAATGCAGGTAAGGGAAGACAATTGATAGTTGTAGGGGATTCTATAATCAGGAAGACGGATAGAATAATTTGTCGCCAAGACCACCTCAACCGAATGGTTTGCTGTCTCCCTGGTGCCAGGGTTCGGCATGTGGTGGAACGGGTGGAGAAATTGCTGGGAGGGGCTGGTGATGATGCAGCTGTTGTGGTCCATGTCGGTACCAATGACAGAATACATGGTAGGTGGAAGAGCCTTAAGAATAATTTTAAAGAACTAGGCTACAAGCTGAAGGGAAGGACCTCCAAGGTTGTATTCTCAGGAATACTGCCTGTGCCATGCGCATCACAGGAAAGACAGCGGGAGCTCAGGGAGGTAAATGCATGGCTGAAGTCTTGGTGTAGAGGAGAAGGATTTGGGTTCCTAGAGCACTGGGCTGACTTTTCATTGGGGTACAAACTGTATTCTGCAGATGATTTGCACCTAAATGGAAGGGGGTCCGCTGTGCTGGGGGAGAGAATTCTAGCTGGGGTGGCGGAGTATTTAAACTAGGGCTGAGGAGGGAGGTCAATGTAGAAAAAAAAGGGATAGTCAGGTTAGAGAGGGGTCAGACTATATTGGTGGGGGGAGAAACAGACTGTGGGGAGAGGACTAGGCAACAAGATAAGGAGATCCTTTCGTTACAGAACAGCAGTGTAAATACAAATGCCCAAATAATGTCAAATCACATTTCTGATAATAAAAGTGAAAAACTGAAAGGCAAGTTAAAGTGTATGTTCACAAATTCCAGAAGTCTAGCAAGCAAAATGGGGGAGCTGGAGGCCTTGATACTGGAAGAAAATATAGATATAGTTGGTGTTGCTGAAACATGGCTGGACTCTTGACATGACTGGGCTGTAAATCTACAGGGTTTTACACTGTTTCGGAAAGACAGGACAAATAGGAAAGGCGGTGCTGTATGTCTGTATGTGAGAAGTGATATGAAGGTGGTGGTGGTGTATGTCTGTATGTGAGAAGAGATATGAAGGTGGTGGTGTATGTCTGTACGTGAGAAGTGATATGAAGGCAGTGGTGTATGTCTGTATGTGAGAAGCGATATGAAGGTGGTGGTGTATGTCTGTATGTGAGAAGTGATATGAAGGCGGTGGTGTATGTCTGTATGTGAAAAGTCATATGAAGGCGGTGGTTTATGTCTGTACGTGAGAGTGAGAAGTGATATGAAGGCGTGGCGTATGTCTGTATGTGTGAAGTGATATGAAGGCGAGTGTGAAAGAGACAATAGTGGGTGAAGACTGTGAGGAGGTTGAAACCTTGTGGGTGGAACTAGAAAAGGAGGTAATCACTGAAAAAATTACTTTTGGTGTAATCTATAGACCCCCCAATATAACTGAGGAGATGGATGTTCAGCTATGTAAACAGATGGAGCAGGCTGCACAGGCGGGTACTGTAGTGATAATGGGAGATTTTAATTTCCGGGATATTAATTGGTGTCATGGTTCAGCTTCAACTGCAAAGGGGAGACATTTCCTCAACCTGCTGCAGGAAAATTTTATGGGCCAGTTTGTGGAAGACCCGACTAGAGGTGAAGCTCTGTTGGATCTGGTCATTTCTAATAATGCAGAGCTTGTTGGGAATGTCAATGTTCGTGTAAACCTCGGTAACAGTGATCATAATATAGTTACATTTTACCTATACTGTGAAAAACAAACACAGGCTGGGAGGGCAAAAACACTTAATTTTAAGACAGCCAATTTCCCCAGGATGAGGGCGGCAATTCAGGATATAGACTGGGAAGAACTAATGTCAAATAATGGGACAAATGATAAATGGGAGATTTTCAAATCTACTTTGGGTAATTATAGTGCAAAATTTATTCCTACAGGTAACAAGTATAAACGACTAAAATTAAACCCCACATGGCTTACACCTTCTGTGAAAGGGGCAATACACGACAAAAAAAGGGCATTTAAAAAATACAAATCTGAGGGTACAGCTGTAGCCTTTGTAAAATATAAAGAGCTTAATAAAATCTGTAAAAATGTAATAAAATTAGCAAAAATACAAAATGAAAGGCAGGTGGCCAAGGATAGTAAAACAAATCCTAAAAAATTCTTCAAGCATATAAATGCAAAAAAGCCAAGGTCTGAACATGTAGGACCCCTAGATAGTGGTAATGGGGAGTTGGTCACAGGGGATCAAGAGAAGGCAGAGTTACTAAATGGGTTCTTCAGCTCTGTATATACAACAGAAGAAAGAGCAGCTGATGTAGCCGGCGCCAGTGCTGTTAATATATCAGTTGATATACTGAATTGGATGAATGTAGATATGGTCCAAGCTAAATTAAATAAAATAAATGTGCACAAGGCCCCGGGACCAGATGGGTTACACCCTAGAGTTCTTAAAGAGCTTAGTTCAGTTATTTCTGTCCCCCTCTTCATAATATTCAGAGATTCTCTAGTGACTGGTATAGTGCCAAGGGACTGGCGCAGGGCAAATGTGGTGCCTATTTTCAAAAAGGGCTCTAGATCTTCGCCGGGTAATTATAGACCAGTAAGCTTAACATCCATCGTGGGGAAAATGTTTGAGGGGCTATTGAGGGACTATATACAGAATTATGTGACAAAAAATAGTATTAGAAGTGACAGCCAGCACGGTTTTACTAAGGACAGAAGTTGTCAAACTAACCTGATCTGTTTTTATGAAGAGGTGAGCAGAAGTCTAGACAGAGGGGCCGCTGTGGATATAGTGTTTATATGAGGGGTGAGTAGAAGCCTAGACAGAGGGGCCGCTGTGGATATAGTGTTTATATGAGGGGTGAGCAGAAGCCTAGACAGAGGGGCCGCTGTGGATATAGTGTTTATATGAGGGGTGAGCAGAAGCCTAGACAGAGGGGCCGCTGTGGATATAGTGTTTATATGAGGGGTGAGCAGAAGCCTAGACAGAGGGGCCGCTGTGGATATAGTGTTTATATGAGGGGTGAGTAGAAGCCTAGACAGAAGGGCCGCTGTGGATATAGTGTTTATATGAGAGGTGAGCAGAAGCCTAGACAGAGGGGCCGCTGTGGATATAGTGTTTTTGGACTTTGCAAAGGCATTTGACACTGTCCCCCATAGACGCCTAATGGGTAAATTAAGGACTATAGGTTTAGAAAATATAGTTTGTAATTGGATTGAGAATTGGCTCAAGGACCGTATCCAGAGAGTTGTGGTCAATGATTCCTACTCTGAATGGTCCCCGGTAATAAGTGGTGTACCCCAGGGTTCAGTGCTGGGACCCCTATTATTCAACTTATTTATTAATGATATAGAGGAAGGGATTAATAGCACTATTTCTATTTTTGCAGATGACACCAAGCTATGTAATATAGTTCAGACTATGGAAGATGTTTGTGATTTGCAGGCAGATTTAAACAAACTGAGTGTTTTGGCGTCCAGTTGGCAAATGAGGTTTAATGTAGATAAATGGGGGACATGATTAACTTATATAAATATATGAATGGCACATACAAAAAATATGGTGAAATCCTGTTCCTTGTAAAACCCCCTCAAAAAACAAGGGGGCACTCCCTCCGTCTGGAGAAAAAAAGGTTCAACCTGCAGAGGCGACAAGGCTTCTTTACTGTGAGAACTGTGAATCTATGGAATAGTCACCGCAGGAGCCGTCACAGCAGGGACAGGAGACACCGCAGGAGCTGGTCGCAGCAGGGACAGGAGATGGCTTTAAAAAAGGCTTAGATAATTTCCTAGAACAAAAAAGTATTCGCTCCTATGTGTAGAAATTTTTCCTTCCCTTTTCCCGTCCCTTGGTTGAACTTGATGGACATGTGTCTTTTTTTCAGCCGTACTAACTATGTAACTATATATACTATGTAACTATGTAACTATATATACTATGTAACTCTGTAAGGATTAGAGGGGAACGCTGCAGAGACCCTGTTACCTGCTTCTCAGTCAGGATGACTCTGCCCAGCAGCTGGTTCTCCAGTCCTTTCAGAGTAACTGTGAAGTCAATTACAGAGGTTTTTGCATTGGTTTCCGGAGTGAAGACAGGATTTGGCAGCTTAGTGGTTATGTAGAGTCTGAACTTGTCCATCACATCAAATTCTTTATCACCAACTTTCACCTACATACAAGAAAATAATGAAATAAGTAACAAATAAGAGGCGCATCAGTATCAACCATCATTCAATAACAGGGGATCCGATATGACTGATGAATATCCCTTCCCTGGGACCATCACGCATGTATTTTTCAAGCAGTTTTGTGTATGTTTTCTTCAAATAAGGTCGGTGGAGAAAACAAAACAAAAAAGGATACCTGTTGTATTATCAACCCCCATAAGTCAATGATAACAGACTGAAAGACATGAATTTTGGGAGTCAGTTAAGGTCCTCTTACACTGTCCGTCCTGGGCCGGGTAAATGGGCGCCGATCAATGAGACAGCTGGTTGATGGGCACTCGTTTGCTCCTGTCACACGGAGCTATGGATGGGGACGAGCGCTCGTTACTCCTATCGCCCGTCCCTGTACATTATTATCATGCCGGCAGCGCCTCTCCCTGTTTACACACCAAGATGTGCTGCCGACAACTAGAATATTTTACTTTTTTAAAATGATACGATCAGCAGATGAACAGTCGTTTGCCCGATAATTGGCTGGTGTAAAAGGGCCTTTAGTTTGCTCAGTCTGTCATCCATTGGTGTTAATGCGAAAAACCGAATCCACCAACCCATCCCTGGTAATAAAGGATCCAGTGACGCAGCAAGCTGTTGTTTGGGCTGGTTTCACACACACAGCGTTTTAATGCGTTTTTGGGGGTTTTTGTTTTTTTCTTGCAAAACCGCTGCGACCAGATGTTAGTTGTAAAGTCTATAGTAAAATATGAGAAAGCCTATGTGCACATTGTTTAGTTTTTTTTTGCCAATTTTGTATAATTTTTTGGGTCAGTGGTATTTTTATTAATAAGCAGCATTCCTTATGTATGGCGTTTTATTTGTACTTTTTCTCCATGGGCTTCACCAGAGAACTTCTAAATGCCTCGCCACCAAAAATATTCAGTTACAAGCGTCATAAAAAAAAAGTGTGAGGAGGAGGAGACCTCACACAAACCACGGGTTGCCGACGGAATGAATTAAGTGAATGGGATCACCAATAGATCTTATAGGTGTTCTCCTTTATTGACAGACTTGCACAACTTCATCAATGAATGTGTCCAGTGTGAGCGAGACGTTTCTGCTCCCACGGGGGATACTGGCCAAGATCCACAGATTTGTTCCTGCAGAATGTTTGTGGGTTTTTATCCATTCTGTAAGGTGCAGATCATTATCAGAGGTGTACAGGCTCACGCTGCACTGGAGAACTGGATCAACCATTTACAGTGCTGGTATCGGAGGTCAGTCATATGTTTGCCGGACTGGTATGAACAGAGGGTGACGGAGCTTGTGTCAGGGGGACGTCATTAAGGCTTTAGTTCACACAGAATTTTTTGACGCTTTTTTTCCGCGTTTTTTGAACCGCCACAAAAAGACACTGCAAATGAGCGCCGCAGTTTTTTTTCTGCCTCCCATTGATTTCAATGGGAGGTTAGAGGCCGAAACCGCTTAAAGAAAGAGCCTGACGCTTTTATTTTGCGAGCGGCCAAAAGCCACCCGGGTAAAAAACACCTTTGCCTCCCATTGAAATCAATGGGCGGTGATTTAGGCAGTTTCTTGGCGCTGATTCCAATGTGGTTTCCGCTTCAAAATCAGCACCAAAAAACTATAGTCCGTGTCAGCAACAAAGCAAACATATACACACAAACCTTACAGGAGCTTCCAGATTTAATAAAGTTTCTCTCTAAAATGTTATCCAAGGATGGATCGAGTTCTTCTCCAATATCTTCAATGAGAAGAGGCCTTCCTAATGACAGACAGTCCTCCAAATGAGTGCGGAAATACTTGTGATTAAGGGAGGTCACCTGCAGTAAAGTGAGGCACTGATCATCGCTGGGCTTTATAATACAGTGTGTGCAGTAAAGATACATTTATTATGTTGCTGTTGTAACTAATTAGTAAATTTGCTTGGTTAAAATGTTTGCCCCGTCTGTACCTGTACATACTATCTACGAGTACGTTTAATGTTACTGGGGTACAAGCTGCAATCAATAGTCATGTAGCTTGTACCACTGGGAGGCTCCTGCATAACTAGAATGTATAAAAACATGATTTGTGATGTGATTTAATCTCATTTACAGCTTAGATGTACCACTTTTTTTGAGTTTTGGCCAAATTGTAGAGAACAGGATTTTAAAAGGGCCGATTTCCATAGAAGTAACTTTGGTAAGGTGTTCCTAGAACTGTGTCTTTAAGAAAAAGCCGTGACGGGGAAACAGCAAAAGCATTGGAACGGCAGAACTACTGGAAGACGTTACAATACCCTTCATTTCATTAATAAAAAGTAATATAAAAAAAAAAAATTGTAATATTGTATAAAGAGCAACCTGAAGTTGATTGATTTGCTCCTTGTTTTTTATCCAGGTCTTCCCTTGAGTTTGTGGGTCGATAAGGAGAGGATATCTGGTCGCCTTAGTAACGATGATGCCATTTTGGATAGAGAGATCGTCTCCTGGTAAACCCTGAAGGCTCCATTCACTCACCTACAAATACAATGTGAAGATTACTCAGAACTCATCAGTTTCCCGTGATACAAACAGTAGAGAATCTTCAGCAGTGACTTAAACTCATTCCCAGCCAATCCCCGTATAAATGTTCTCTTATTTTCTAGCTCCCTATAACTTGCTGTTTAGCAAAGAATAATCCAGCGACTGTAAAATAGTAGAAATGCCAGACGCAGTAGATCTGGTAACGACATGAGCCATGATGCCCAGCCCACACATCACATGGGGAAAGTGTGACCAGATCACATCAATCAGAACCTATACTTATACAGATCCCTCCAAATTATGGGCAGGATTTTGGAGAGAGACACATGCAGATCTAAGTCACAGGAGGGGCTGCAAACGGCGTCCTGTGCAGCAGCATGCAGCGTCTCACGGGCAGTATGCAAACGCTAACTGGCTGCAGGGAGGAGCAGAGGTGATTGGTTGGTTGGCAATAGCCTCACATCATCTACAGGAGGCAGGAGGAGATTTGTGCTTCTCACCCAGTGCACACCTGCAATGATTAATAATTTGTTATTCAGAATCCTACAAGACACGGCAGTGACATCAGCATTACAGGGAAAAGTCACATAAGAAATGATGTTCTTCACTGGAGTTTCCCTTTAATGGTGATAACCTTTATTTACAGAGCGCCAACATGTTCTAACGCTCTTTACAATTAGTAATAACATCTAAAACAAATGCAACAAACCTGAGCCATAGAGCTTACAATCTACAAGAGATGAGGTGAGTGACGCAATAGGTTGAAGTGCTGATTATGTTATTTGGAGCTGCTACATGCAGATTAAAAAAATCCCCAAAAAATCCATCATTAGACAGTGACCCAGGAAAGACCCTGAGGAGCGAGTGTGAGAAAAGTAAAAGGCAGGAGAACATGCGGTACAGCTGGACATAGACATCAGATGGGAATTTGCGATCATATAACTACTTCATTCTCCTATAATATATAAACAAATACCGGAGCCTTAAAAGAATATCGCGCTGGAGGCAGGACAACCTGATGATTATGGGGTGTCTATGAAGGGATTTGCTCTGTGGGTGAATACGTGCAGGAGAAGACGCCGGGATCACAGCTGCTTCCCGGGCAGGAGATGGAACTTCAGGGTGCTGACATTTTTGCCTAGCAATGAATAGTATAGGGACAGGCCCGAGCAACGTAGAAGAGCGCCCGAAACTGTACACAACCCACGCAGTGCACGAGAGCGTACAGTAAATGTGTGACATCCCACCATCTATATGTAATACACAGGGCACAACTTATATCACGTGACACTGGAGGCTTTCATCATACTGTACAGAAATGTCCCGCTCAGTAGAGATGTCTGGTGTCACACCGCCCCCTGCCTGTCATCAGTGGGATAAACATTTCATCTTCTTGTTAATGGAAACCGCTAAATGTACTTGATATAATAAGTCACATTGTAAGGACATTTACATAGAGAATAAATAAAGGGTTAAGAGGCACTGGATCAAAAGCCAAATGTCCCCCCTGCTGTTTCATGCCATCATACACCTCCATTCTGCAACGAGGGGGCCAAGAGCATGTAGCCCCCTTGCTCCCTTTTCGTGCTTAATTCCTTTGCTTGCTATCCTGGATGTGATTTTGGGGAGTGGGAAACGTTAGCAAATTCTCCCAAACCATAGCAAAGGTGCAAAGGAGGATGATATGGGCCAAAGGAGTCGATCTGCTCTATACAACGTGCACAGCACACTGATATCCACTGCACCAATTAAAACCAGATCACTATATTCTTCTGGAATACATATATATGATGAACATGGGTAGCGGGCCGATCACTGTGGAGTGTGCTACGCTGTGCTTTGCTATTATTGCTAATGAACTCGATACAGAAGATAAATACTGACTATAGACCCTAGATAATTGTTTCCTGGTGGGAAAAATAATGCAAGACTTTTTAAAATTGCTGAAAAAATTATTTTAATGCGGGATCTGGCCCAGAGCAAGTGGTGCTGCTCCCCCTGCAGGTGATGTGGTGAGGCGGCCGACATGTATTGCTGCACCTAATAGCAGCTATAGATCCAGGTATCCCAAGTGGATGTGCATTTTTTCTAGTTGTGGTCTGAATATTAATAAATGTAACGTTTTATTTTATGCACTTGATAAGATGACAGGAAAATTGTCATTTTCACAAAAAGTGGCAAAATTGTTAAAACTGACATTTTATATTGCAGGGAGGTCCTGTGAGATACGCCGGGAAAAATCATATTGTCATTGTACCTGCCCGAGTACAACTGAGGATAAATCAGTAAGGGGTTAAATAAAATGAAGCCCCCTTCTTACCGTTGGCTGATCTACTAACATGGACACTATACTCAGGTTCCCTGAAATTGGAATGTTCCTGCTCCGGATTTCCTTTCCCCAGATGTCTTTTAGCAGGAGGTTCCTGAATGTTTGATTAAAAGGTCCACAGTATGAGAGGAAAGCGGTCACCATGAGGACATCGCCAACGAGCCTACAAACATAAACATACACGGCCATAAGTCACATTCCTATAATCCGGCACATCATGGTCAAGAAAATCTGCCAAACCAACAGAGGTAACAAGAGTCCCGATACTGGGTCAGCAGTTCCCTTGTGGTCTGGCACTGCTGGTGCTGATATCAGGGTCTCAGTAGTTCAGAGATGTGGAGGCCACATCAGCAGCAGAAGGGGTTGAAGTGAAAGGCCTAGTTCACACTAAGTTTTTTTTATTCTTAGTTTTACGTGGAAACTGCATGAGAATCCGAGCCAAAAAGCGCCTCAAATCTCCCTCCAGTGATTAAATAGGAGGTAGAGGCATCGTCTTTTCTCTGGCGGTTTTGTGACTACTCGCAGAAAAAAAAAAAGTGTCATGCCCTCCTATCTTGGAGTGGTTTTCGCCTCTAAAACTCCCCTGAAATCAATAGGAGGCAGAAATATATATGCCATTCATTTTATAGTGGTTTTTTGATGCGTCTGTTTAAAAAACACATTTTTTACATTTGTTTAATTTAAAAAAATAAAACGCCTACAAAAAATGCCTAAAAAAACCTGCTTCAAAACAGCCGTCAAAAATCGATTGCATTTCAAAATCTGCCTTAAAATTTCTTAAGGACTTTTGACACAGATTTTTTTTTGCTTGTCAAAAAACTGTAAACGAAGCCAAAAATTCCCTGTCGTCGTAGTCGCCTCGCGGTGACATTATCATTGGTGGTGCTGGCCTTGCCACTGGTGGGTCAGCGAGGTCTAGAAGACGATGGGTCAGTGGTGAGAGACTTCTGACAGACCCCCTGTTACCGCAGCATTAATGAGCATGCTGAATTATCAGAATTTTACTATAAAGAACCTGCACATTGACCGGATTATTTATGAAAATGAAGGCGGACGAAAAATACAGGAGGTGCCAATAATAACCGGTCCGTTCACTACTTCCATACACAATCCCTGTGAAGAGCCAAGTCCATACCATTTAAAATATTACTTTTATTAACATAAATGAAATATCCAAAAGGGACACACAATACCTAGAGTTAAAATTAGCCAACGTTTGCTAGCAAAGCGTAGTGCGTCAAGATACGGTGCTGAAACATTTGAAGTGGATGCTTGTGTGTTGTTTGTCCCTTTTGGATATTTCATTTATGTTAATAAAAGTTATATTTTACTCCACTAATTAAGTAGTTCAATCAGGGTTTTCATTGTGCCTTAGGCATATTAGTAATTTTTGATTCATTCATATACCCGCCAACTACTAGGGTCTTTCTAGTTTTCCAAGTCCTTATCATTTGGCACAAAGTACCAATAGATTTGCAGTACAGTACGGCGATGTAGACCTGGGCACTGCAGAAGGTCAACCTCAGTGTACCAACGACGGATAGCAACCGGCTAATATATCCAATAAGGGTAAATATTAAAGAAGAGCCGCTCTCCCTGCATCTACCTCGACACCAAGAAGGTATGTTGACTAGTTGCCCCCGACAGATGGCGGATGGACCCTTTTCTGAATACATTTCCACACTACACGAGCATCAGGAATAATGAAGAAGAATTGCGATCTTCTAGTAGTGGCGTCATTTATAACATTTTAATCTTGGGGTTTAGAGGTAATCTGGCACTGACAAACTTCATTTTATAAACATTTTTAAAACAAATAAACGGAAAATAAATAAATTCAAACATTTCTATTTCTGTCCAGCAGGGGGCGCTCAGACTCAGGCTGTTAGTGATACAGTACATAGTCCAGCCAATATTAACCTTTATATCCTCATGTATTGCTGCGTTTTACTTTTCTTCTGCCATTACAACATCTACAGCTGCCTGAGCATTAGGATTTGTTAGTAACAATGGGAGCACTTGATGAATGTGTCAGTATATTGTATGTAGCCCCTTGTACTTATAGGAGTGCAGAATCTACCTGTTAACCTGAGCTTTGAACGCTCTGCTTTGCTCGGTCCATCGGATCTTCTCTCCACTGAGCCCATCGATAAGGGCGGATGCAGTTTCGATTTTCTTCCTGCAAAGTTCTGCCTTACTGAGAAGATTCTAGGGAAACAAAATATAAGCTTGTTTTACTTGCAGTTTTTTAGAGGGGTATTCCCATTTTAGGCATATATGGCATAAACGTCTGAAAGATGTGGGTTTCACCTTGGGATACGCACCTATCTCCCAAACGGGGGTCCCCTGACCCTGTCCCGCCTAGTGAGGTGGAGAGGTGGCTGGGAATTACAGAAACAGCTGAGTTCACTTGCTACATTGTTTCCGTAGCTCCCATAGAAATTAGGCCAGAATTGAGGAGTAAACACCTTTGGCGGTTACATGTTCATGCTGGATCGGCAGCTCTATCAGCTGGAGCGGAGAGCCACTAACAAAGAGCAGCTGTCGCTCTGATGTACTGTGTCAATTATTCCCAACCTTGGGGAACCCCTACTACCATTTCACCCCAAATTGGTGAAAAGCCTGTGGCTGGCTGCAGCTTCGCTTCGGGCTGGTGTCAATCTGAAAAGGAGTTCATGAGAAAACCCATATAAAGTCAATGGAAGGACTTTGTCATCAGTTGCTCCATCGTTTCTATGACACTGTAAATTCACAGCTTTGTGCGACTGTAAAAGTTTCTTCACTACATCTTCAGCAGTTGAATGGATTTCTGCAAACCCCGTTCAGGTGAATGGGACAATCACAGACAGTTCTGCATCTCATCTGCTATGTGTGAATATTCCCTAATGTACTTTTTATTATGAATTAGCATGCTGTGTTCAAAAGGGCATAAACGACATATATAGATACTGTATACATGCAATGATGGAAATGGAATAGAATGTACAAAATATTTCCCACTTTTGAAAACATCATTTATATGCATTGATAATTCCATATCTGATTGAACACCATCAAGAAATAACGTAAAACAAACCTAGATCTGTCACAACTAATGGAACTCATTTTTATTGGAAAGAAACAATAGTTTATGTAACATTCACATAATGATAATCCTTAACGATCCTTCATGACATGTGTGATCTGGAGACAAATGTTAGCTCACCATTTTTTCCAACATGGCTCCATCAAATCTGGCCTGTGCCTTATCCAGCTCCTCCTGTTTCTCGTCCAGCTGGCGCTGCACCTTTGACAACTCACAATTGGCAACTTCTAAACGATGAGCTTGATTGATCAGACTTGCCTGGAAAAGAAAAGGATCATGCATCAAAGATTTGCTACTTATATAATGAAACTCAGAAAAGAACATACACAGCGAATCCTGGCCTGGTGCTGTATGATGACTAGACAACTCAATATGAAGCAGCGATTGTTAAATGAATGGAACAGGTGGAGAAAGAAGTCAATAGGAGAAGAGAGTCAGCAAAGCGATCTGCTCTGCATGGTAGAAAGGAAACGTTGAGGATAATATTTGCCATTTTCAAACTCATCTTATCTACAGATTATCCTCTGTGCACATCTGTGCCCTACAGTTGGCGTATACACCTGGAAAAGCTCCTGGTGTATACGCCAAACTGATTCATAGGGTTCCATATAGCCGACAAAAGCCAAAGAAGTGTCTTCTTGGCCTCCGTCGGCTGGTATACATTTTTCTTCACTTCTCTATGCAGAGGCATCCCGCAAAAATGTTGTATCGATTTTTTTTTAACATGGGAGCCTATGGGCGATTTATGCCACTGTTTGCCTATAAGTTTGTCAGAAAGCTTAGATGTGATTCAAACAGAGCGTTAAAAAATAAATATAAAAAGTTGAGTCACTGTGCACATACATGACATTACTTATCTTATACTGATCCTGAGTTACATCCTGTATTATACTCCAGAGCTGCACTCACTATTCTGCTGGTGGGGTCACTGTGTACATACATTACATTACTTATCCTGTACTGATCCTGAGTTACATCCTGTATTATACTCCAGAGCTGCACTCACTATTCTGCTGGTGGAGTCACTGTGTACATACATTACATTACTTATCCTGTACTGATCCTGAGTTACATCCTGTATTATACTCCAGAGCTGCACTCACTATTCTGCTGGTGGGGTCACTGTGTACATACATTACATTACTTATCCTGTACTGATCCTGAGTTACATCCTGTATTATACTCCAGAGCTGCACTCACTATTCTGCTGGTGGAGTCACTGTGTACATACATTACATTACTTATCCTGTACTGATCCTGAGTTACATCCTCTATTATACTCCAGAGCTGCACTCACTATTCTGCTGGTGGAGTCAGTGTACATACATTACATTACTTATCCTGTACTGATCCTGAGTTATATCCTGTATTATACTCCAGAGCTGCACTCACTATTCTGCTGGTGGAGTCACTGTGCACATACATGACATTACTTATCTTATACTGATCCTCAGTTACATCCTGTATTATACTCCAGAGCTGCACTCACTATTCTGCTGGTGGAGTCACTGTGCACATACATGACATTACTTATCTTATACTGATCCTGAGTTACATCCTGTATTATACTCCAGAGCTGCACTCACTATTCTGCTGGTGGAGTCACTGTGTACATACATTACATTACTTATCCTGTACTGATCCTGACTTACATCCTGTATTATACTCCAGAGCTGCACTCACTATTCTGCTGGTGGAGTCACTGTGTACATACATTATATTACTTATCCTGTACTGATCCTGAGTTATATCCTGTATTATACTCCAGAGCTGCACTCACTATTCTGCTGGTGGAGTCACTGTGTACATACATTACATTACTTATCCTGTACTGATACTGAGTTACATCCTGTATTATACTCCAGAGCTGCACTCACTATTCTGATGGTGGAGTCACTGTGTACATACATGACATTACTTATCCTGTACTAATCCTACGTTACACCCTGTATTATACTCCAGAGCTGCACTCACAATTCTGCTGGTGGAGTCACTGTGTACATACATTACATTACTTATCCTGTACTGATCCTGAGTTACATCCTGTATTATACTCCAGAGCTGCACTCACTATTCTGATGGTGGAGTCACTGTGTACATACATGACATTACTTATCCTGTACTAATCCTACGTTACATCCTGTATTATACTCCAGAGCTGCACTCACAATTCTGCTGGTGGAGTCACTGTGTACATACATTACATTACTTATCCTGTACTGATCCTGAGTTACATCCTGTATTATACTCCAGAGCTGCACTCACTATTCTGCTGGTGGAGTCACTGTGTACATACATTACATTACTTATCCTGTACTGATCCTGAGTTACATCCTGTATTATACTCCAGAGCTGCACTCACTATTCTGATGGTGGAGTCACTGTGTACATACATGACATTACTTATCCTGTACTAATCCTACGTTACATCCTGTATTATACTCCAGAGCTGCACTCACAATTCTGCTGGTGGAGTCACTGTGTACATACATTACATTACTTATCCTGTACTGATCCTGAGTTACATCCTGTATTATACTCCAGAGCTGCACTCACTATTCTGATGGTGGAGTCACTGTGTACATACATGACATTACTTATCCTGTACTAATCCTACGTTACATCCTGTATTATACTCCAGAGCTGCACTCACAATTCTGCTGGTGGAGTCACTGTGTACATACATTACATTACTTATCCTGTACTGATCCTGAGTTACATCCTGTATTATACTCCAGAGCTGCACTCACTATTCTGCTGGTGGAGTCACTGTGTACATACATTACATTACTTATCCTGTACTGATCCTGAGTTACATCCTGTATTATACTCCAGAGCTGCACTCACTATTCTGATGGTGGAGTCACTGTGTACATACATGACATTACTTATCCTGTACTAATCCTACGTTACATCCTGTATTATACTCCAGAGCTGCACTCACAATTCTGCTGGTGGAGTCACTGTGTACATACATTACATTACTTATCCTGTACTGATCCTGAGTTACATCCTGTATTATACTCCAGAGCAGCAGTCTCAGTTTTATTGGTTGTTATTGAGCAGATGTCTAACAGATCCGTTGAGCTCTTATAACGCAGGGAGGCAGTTAAAGGGGTTGTCCGGGCACAGGACGGTTTTTCATACTGATGACCTATTCACAGGATAGGTCATCAGTAGATGATTGGTTAGAGTCCGACACCCGGACTCTGCACCGATCAGCTTCTCCGGCTGCCTCCGGGCACCGGATGTCCGTGCCGGAAGAAGATGGCTCCAGTCACAGTATGGCGGTCGTGCTGCAGTTCTGCCTCTATTCAAGTAAATAGTAGAAGAGTTTCAGTTCTACATGGCTGCTATGCAGTGTACGGAGACATCTGCTTCTGACACTGGCCAATGCATAACAACCGGTGCCCGTATGGTCATCCATATGAAAAACGTCCCGAGACTGGACAACCCCTTTAAGTTTTTCTTACATAAAATTACTGTACAATGCCCAGTGTAAAGTTCAAGTTACCAGAGGAAGTTTGTTTAAGACACCGAACCAGCAGGGCATGTTGGGATATTTAATTTCTGCAGGCTGCAGAATTGTGAATTCAGCTCCGATTCAGGTCATAACTCAGGATCAGCATAAGATAAGTAATAACTCACCTTTTTATTCAGATTAATTCTAAATGTAATCTGTAAAGTGATTTCCATAGCAGCCCTAATCAATTCAGTGGAGCTGAGATGCAATACCAGACACAGCCCATGAACAGGTTTGGTGCTGCTTTTGGAAGGAGGCAGATATGTTTTTCTAATCCTGGACAACCCAATTGTATGTTGATATGTCCAACATAAAGAACGTCTTACCTTTAGTGGCAGGACTTCCTTGTTGACTTCATAAAATGCTGCCATTGCCTGTGTCCATGACAGTAGACCGCCAACATTACCACAGGCCTTCTTTGCATTATCCATTGTGTAATCTTCCATCTGAAAATAGGGCTGCAGTAATTCTACCATCTCATTATTAATAGAGTCTTTTGGGAATTGTTGAAGGGACTGAAGGAATCCAGAAGCACTCAAGAGCTGCGGAAAAACTCCTGTGTGATTATTCCTTTTACTGCAGAAACATTTACTTTATTACAGCATCCAGAAAATGACAGCAGAAGGGATACCACACTCACCGAACTACAATGTGCATTAAGGCAAGGTTCACACGATTTCAGGGCAATACATGTTGCATATAAAGGCAGCATGTGAAGGCTGAGACTAGTATCAATATCTGAGTTGGCTGCTTCTACACACACATGCCATAAATATCTGATAAGTGGGAACCTCACATCTAGGACCCCCACTTATCAAGAGAACGGGCATCTCTTGTTCAGCCTGGTGAAGCGGTGCCCACAACCAGGCAGAGAGCGAATGGAGAGGTGGCCACGCATGTGCAAGGCTTTCTCCATTCAAGTTTATAGGAGATAGGAAAAATCGCAGTCATCTCTCCATTCAATCTCTGACTGGCGGCAACTGCCTGACCTGGTGGGATGGGGACCCCATTCCCCTGATAAGTGGGGGTCCCAGTGATAGAACTCCCACCTATAAGGGATTTAAGGCATACATGTACGTCCAAATGCGCCAAGGGGTTAAACTAAACCCTTCTATCCCTTACTGCCACATTCACCACAAATTTACATGAAGTTCTTTCGATGACTTCTGGATGCAACTAGATACATGTAAATGAGTAAATGATAATAGATTGTGTAATATCATCCGGCTGTAAATAGTGGAAGGGTTTACCTTTAAGGACTCTCCCCAGGAAGGCTTGCAGCAGGGTTTTTCAGGATCCATAACTACTGAATCAAGCCTCTTTTGAAACAACAGAAGGCAGGAATCCATGATCCTCATGATCAGGTGCGGCGGCTTTGCAAGTTTTCGAACTGTAGAAATATCCACGGGTTTAATTGTCTAAAAAAAAAGGATTAAAACTGTGATCATTTGGAAGAGTAAAGAGAAAAAACATCTCGGAGATTCTGAATAAAGTGATATTTTAGAGTTAAAGCATTTCTATAGGAGACATTTACTAGAGCGGCATAGTAATAATAAATCACACCAAAGCTGCATTATTTTCTGATATCGCCCTCTACTGCTACATATGAACATACTCTTAAGAGCGTTATGTGTCTCCATTGTCCTTATAGAAGTGCTGGGAGGTGGACAGAAGTTCCTCTAAGTATGCTGGGTATTTTTCTGGGACAATCTTCTCAGGAACAGATTAAAGATGAAAAGAATATTCAAAAGATTTGACTGCAGCATCAGCATCGCTCCTACATATATAAAATCGCTGCCTAGTTATTCTTATTTAGTATGGACATAACTGCAGGCAGCCACTAGATGGCAGAGTCACATCAACATATCCACATGCAGGTCTGAGTGAGAGTTGGGGCACCGCTTATCCGTTATCAGTGTTTTCTCACATTTAATGCCGCTTCTGCCTCTTCTAGAGCCGGTCTTGCAGCCTCCAGTTTACTCTCCGCTATATGTTTCTCTCGTTCTATTTCCTCTACAATCTTCTGAGATTTGTCTTTTACCAGCTGCACCTCGTTCTTCACTTTAGCCGCTGCCTGCGCTGTAACAGTCACTTCCGCCAGCACCTGCAGGTTCCAAGCAGTAGAGTGAAAAAAACAACAGGGGATAAAGTACAGAGGAGCACTGGATTTACTGTAAAACTTTAAAGGGAATGTCTCATGTATTTCATTTTATTTTCATTAAAGCGATTTCAGTCTGTAGACGGGAAGATTTACTAACACTGTGTAAACTTAGACCAGGCAGTCTGAAGATGCGCCAAACTTAATGGTGGAGGCTGAATTATAAATTTGGCACATCTTGCTAGACATGTTAGACACATTCCTATTCCTTATACCACCTCTTGATTGGCTTCGTTTTCATTTGGCGCACTTTGGCATATTATAAACCACGCCCCTCTTATTAAGCCACACCCCATTTAAAAAATAAACCCGCCCAATTTAAAAAAAATACGTTTATAATAAAAAACTGATTGAAACATCAACTTCTGATGATACATTCCCGATAAATTGTGTCATGAAGAACAAAAAAAATGGATTCACTGTCATATCTTTGCCTTGATATTCTCCTCCGCAGCGATACTTACCTTGTCGGCTTTCATAGATGCCAGGGCCAGGTCTTTCTCCTTCACTGCTAGCTCCTGAGACAACTTTCCTATAGATTCACCGGCTTCCATTAGTTTAGAAAGTCCTTAGAAAGGGTAAAAAGGAAAAAGTTATTTACAGTTACAAGAGTGGACAGAAAGAGAAGCTCAAGCTCAAGCACAAACAAGTCTCATGAAACGAAACCTCCCTGTAGTGGTTGGAATGATCCGAATGACGCGATATCTTATACTGGACATGTGGGACTCAGTTCATTGGGAAAGATAATAATGTTATAAAGAGAAGACGATAGATTAAGACAATCACAGTGATCAGGAACACATTCTGGAGAAACACCTCATAGGGTCACCAGGAGTCTAACAACTTGTCAAGTCTATTTCTGATTGTCATAGAAGTGCCCAGGAGAGAAGCAAAGGCTGAAACATGAGAGTCTTCTGTGGCTGTTATCTATTCTGACAGAGGCTTTATTCCTGCACTCCGAGAACTTACAAAGACACTGACGTTACCTGCAAAATGCTGACCAGAGCCCATACTTGTTTATTAGAAAATGGAAAAGGAGAACCTCCTATTTTATTATTTATTTTTTAATTTTTAAAATGACAATTCTTTCCCTGGTGTGCACCCCCAATGTGAGTAATAGACGATGTAGGTGTGGAAAATAGGGCAAGAATAATCCATGTTATGTCGCCTTCAATTATAGTTTATATCGATACCGACAGTTATAGGAAAAGGAATGTCCAGCGCAATGTCCCCTTGAGTTACACTGACAAAACGATTCTGTTTTTTTTATTTTATTATTATGTTTTATTTTTACTTAGATGTTTCTTATATTATTGTTAATATTTTTATTGTTATTTTTATTATTTAATATTATTATGTTTCAAATCCCATTGATTAAAGAGACCATCCTGTATGAACGGTTACATCCATATCAAATGGGAAAAGGAGAGAGTGCTCAATGAAGCTATGTTTACCTAGCTTGGGTATTTGAACGTTCTCACGGTTGCCTGATTAAACCTCAGTGAATAAGGTCATGTAGACATACCTTGCTGGTATTAGCGGGCAACTATGATAGACCAAGCCACAGGAAGATACGCTCTCCCAGTACGTGGCCAAGTGTGCCAGGACTGCCGCTGTCAGCTGTCACAAAGTCGCTGCTCCCTGGATTCTCTATTGAGCAGGAAGATCGAGACCGCAGCTTTGGTCATGCTTGCGGCGGATAAGGTGTTTGCTGTGAGTGCTGAGTCGTCATCAGCACTCGACGGCTAGATGGCGTGAGCGAGCGGTGTGAGCGCTATACTCGCTCGCTCTCGCTGCCGTTGGAAACTTCCAATTGAATATGGTAGGATTAGTCTGTATTGTACTATACGAATCTCTTCCTCTAAATTCCTTTCCCTATTATCAAGTCGGTATTATCCCGACGTACGTTTTGCTGATCAGAGTCAGCTTCTTCCGGGGGCGGGAGCATTTTGTTTATGGCGCTTTTTATAGGCCAAAAGTTGACTGACAGCAGATTCAGCCAATCAACATAGAGAAGGTAAATTGTTATTAGTTACGTCTTGTAAAGACACAACATATAAACAAACAGTACATTCATATACTCTTATCTTTTCATCACTTTTAATATATCATTTCATATTTCATATATAAGTTACTTGAAGTTTTGGTCTATAATCAGTGTATTTATTTCTTAGTCAAAAATGGATAAAAAAAAGTATCATTATATTGATCCTTTTGATTTTTTCCTCCTTTTTTCTTAAAACATGCATGAGCGTTGCGGATCTTTATTTTCAGTTTCCACATTATGTCCCAGAAGGTGTGAATTATGTAGGCAGCAGAAAAGACATTGTATGTTATGGGCATGAGTGTTACAGATCTTTATTTTCCACATTATGTCCCAGAAGGTGTGAATTATGTTGGCAGCATAAATGACATTGCATATTATGTACAAAAAGAAGAATCAGTATCGGCTCAATCTTCCTCAAATTGGCCCTTGAGATTCCCCATTTTCTCAGGGGATGTTCCTGTTCTGGTGAACAGACCACATATTTAGAGAAAGCAAACAAAATGAAAGGACTGATTGAGTCCACTGGGGCTCCAGAATTCATTTTATAGATCCACTTACTTTCCTCTTTTAATAAAAGGGAATCTGTATCACCACCTCTTATCCCTGTGGTAAGGTGACATTTGGCCCAGCCCGAGAGCTCCTTTAAACGGAGATTGTGATGGTTTTTAAAATGTCGGGCAACCTGAGGTGGTTGAAATTGTTTATTTTGCCTCTTGCTCTCCACTTCCAGTTTATCGTAGTTTTTGATGCTGCCCATGTTCCCTTATTCTGACTTTGAGTTCCCTTTTGGTCTTTCCCACATAATGTAGGTCGCATGTACATCTCAGTGTATAAATGACCCCTTTTGTGGGACAGGTAAAGGGTTCCTGGATCTTGTGGTGTCCACCAGTTCCATTTATAAAGCTTTGACCGGCTGTGCACAAACCACAAGGGAAGAAACCTGGATATTTATGTGATTTATTTTTTTATACAGTCCCTAGAGAAATGGCTTCTGACAATATGTTGTTCTATGGTATTGGTTTTTCTATATCCTTAAGAAGCTGTTGTACCTAGATGTTTTTTTAGGCCCACATCAAGTAGTAATACCTGCCAATGTTGTTTCATAATGTTATTGGTTTCTTGCCACTTATCGTGCCGTGTGGTGATAAACCTCGCGATGTCCTCACTCTCCACTTTCTCTTTCACTACCATCAGTGCATCTCTGTCCGTTCGAAGGGCTAGATTATATACTTGTTTAATTTGGCGCCCTGAATAATGTCTTTCCTTAAGTCGATTTTTGACGTCTTTTGCTCCTTCCTTGAAATTTTCAAAAGTGGAGCAATTCCTCCTTAGTCTCAGGAATTCTCCTTTTGGGATTCCTCTGATAGTTCTATATAGGTGAGCACTTTTCGCGTCTAAAAGACTGTTGGTAGCCGTCTCCTTTCTATATAGATTAGTAACAATTTCGCAATTCTGATCAATGCCAATTTTAACATCCAGGAACGTTACTTCCCTTCTGCTGACATTTAAAGTCAATTTTAAATTGAATTCATTTGTATTGAGTTTATCAATAAAATTCAGCGGTTCGTTTTCGGAAAATCTGCCGGTAAATATGATGTCATCAATATATCTACGGCATATCGAAATTTTATCAACATGCATCCAGAAAAGTTCACCAAAAACATACTTGTTTATTACAATTATTAGTCACTCCCTGTACTGTAATCCTGCACTAATCCATTGTATTGCCAGGGAAAGTCCCTAAACCACAGTCACCAGGGACTGAGCCTTGCCCGCTGAGTAACCAGGGACTAGATACAATGATACTGAGTGGATAGAGACCGGGTGCTACGCCACTGGGTCACACGGGACTGGACACTAAACCACTGGGTCCCTAGGGAGTGAGCAGGACACCCCTGAGTAGTTATTAACCCCTTAACGCTCCATGACCTACTATTAGGTCATGCTAACTGTAGCGTTCGCGCTCAGTGACCTAATAGTAGGTCATGGAGTAAACACGGCGCCGTTCGCGCGGGGCGCGTTCATGAGCTGTGATAGCTGCTGTTTCCGACAGCAGACTATCACTGCTCAATGTGCCGGGACCGATCGCGGAGCTCCCCCGCCGATTAACCCCTCAGAAGCCGCGTTCAATAGCGATCGCGGCTTCTTAGGGGTTAATCCGCCATCGCCGGCCTGCTACACGATAGCGGCCGGCGATGGTGACTATGGCAACCGGACACCAAACAATGGCGTCCGGCTATGCCATAGACGGAAGCCTAGTGGGTCCTGACAACGTCAGGACCCACTATGCTTGCTGTCAGTGAGTAGCTGACAGTTCTAATACACTGCACTACGCATGTAGTGCAGTGTATTAGAATAGCGATCAGGGCCTCCTGCCCTCAAGTCCCCTAGTGGGACAAAGTAATAAAGTTAAAAAAAAAAGTTAAAAAAAGATGTGTAAAAGTAAGAAAATAAAAGTTTTAAAAGTAATAAAAGTAAAAGTCCCCCCTTTTTCCCTTATCACTCATTTATTATTAATAAAAATATATAAACAAATAAATAAACTATACATAATTGGTATTGCCGCGTCCGTAACGGCCTGAACTACAAAATTATTTTGTTATTTATCCCGCACGGTGAACGCCGTAAAAAAAAATATTAATAAACCGTACCACAATCACAATTGTTTGGTCACTTCACCTCCCAAAAAATGGAATAAAAAGAGATCAAAAAGTCGCATGTACCTAAAAATGGTACTGATCGAAACTACAGTTCGTTACACAAAAAATAAGTCCTCGCACGGCTTTATTGATTGAAAAATAAAAACGTTCTGGCTCTTAGAATAAGGTAATACAAAAAGTGAATGATTGTTTACAAAAAGTATTTTATTGTGCAAACGCCATAAGACATAAAAAAAAACTATAAACATCTGGTATCGCCGTGATCGTATCGCCCCGCAGAATAAAGTGAATATGTCATTTATAGCGCACGGCGCACGCAGTAAAAAAAAAAGAATAAAAAAACAATAGTAGAATTGCTGTTTTTTAGTCACCACGCCACCTAAAAATAGAATAAAAACTGATCAAAAAGCCGCATGCACCCCAAGAAAACTACAATGGATTCCTCAAGGGGTCTAGTTTCCAAATTGGGGTCACTTTTGGGGGGTTTCCAATGTTTTGGCACCACAAGACCTCTTCAAACCGGACATGGTGCCTAATAAAAAAGAGGGCTCAAAATCCACTAGGTGCTCCTTTGCTTCGGAGGCCGGTGCTTCAGTCCATTACCGCCCGAGGGCCACATGTGGGATATTTCTCTAAACTGCAGAATCTGGGCAATAAATATTAAGTTGCGTTTCTCTGATAAATCCTTTTGTGTTATAAAAAAAATGGTATAAAGAGGATTTTCTGACAAAAAAAAAAAGTTAATTTCACCTCTACTTTGCTCTAAATTTCTGTGAAACACCTAAAGGGTTCATAAACTTTCTAAATGCTGTTGTGAATACTTTGAGGGGTCTAGTTTCTAAAATGGGGTGTTTGATAGGGGTTTCTAATATATGGGCCCCTCAAAGCAACTTCAGAACTGAACTGTAACCTAAAAAAATAAATAAATGAGGCAATACTTCGCTTCTTACATTATACTGATAATGAGCCGTGCCCACCCCGAGATTACCCCAGTTTTGACCGTTTGTATAAATGGAGACCCCTATTAGACCGTTTCAGTGCCCGGTTTTCCCAAGCATTCACCCCCGAGAAGTGTATTTCTATTGATGAGTCCCATGTACATTTTAAAGGGAGGGTTCAATTCCGCAAGTACCTGCTGGGTAAGAGGGCAAGGTATGGCGTGAAGATGTATAAGCTGTGAGAGTGCATCAGGGTATAACTACAGATTTAGGATATATGAAGGAAAGGCCACCCCCAAACCAGACTGCATCCTGGACTACAATAGGTACATGGGAGGGATGGACTTGTCAAATCAAGTCCTGAAGCCCTACAGCGCCATGCAGTGTGGTATAAGAAGCTGGCCGTGCACATCATACCGATGGCTTTGTACAATGCGTATGTGCTACGTCGATGTGCAGGCCAGACGGGAACTTTCCTGGAATTTCAAGATCTAATCTTTAGGGACCAGGAAGGGGGGGCACCCAGTACTTCTGGAAGCGAGGCCACACGCATCGTACCAAGGCAACACTTTCCAGGAGAAGTTCCCCAAACCGGTGGAAAGGGAAAGAGTCAAAAGAGGTGCAGAGTCTGCTATAAGAGGGGGATAAGGAAGAACACAATATACCAATGTGACACGTGTCCCGAAAAACCAGGGCTCTGTATAAAAGATTGTTTTAAAATGTATCATACATGCCTTGATTTTTAATTTACCCTGATGCACTCCGCACAGCTTACCCCCCTCATCTTTCCCTTCTGAGCCCTGCCGTATGCCCAGGCAGCTGATAACAGCCACATGTAGGGTATTGCCGTACCCAGGAGAACCCACATTACAATTTAAGGGGTGTATATCTCCGGTGGCGCATGCTGGGCACACTATATTGGACACTGAAATGGCATATATATATATATAATTGCAAATCTCACTCTGCACCATCTGCTGCACATTATCTTTTACACAGTACCTGTGGGGTCAAAATGCTCACTACACCTCTAGATGAATGTCTTAAGGGGTGTAGTTTTTAAAATGGGGTCACTTCTCGGGGGTTTCAACTGTACTGGTACCTCAGGGGCTTCTGCATACATGACTTAGCACCAGAAAAGCTCCAGTAGGCCAAATGGTGGTCCTTCCCTTCTAAGCCCTGCCGTGTGCCCAGGCAGCTGATAACAGCCACATGTAGGGTATTGCCGTACCCAGGAGAACCCACATTACAATTTAAGGGGTGTATATCTCCGGTGGCGCATGCTGGGCACAATATATCGGACACTGACATGCCATATATATATATAAAATTGCAAATCTCACTCTGCACCATCTGCTGCGCATTATCTTTTACACAGTACCTGTGGGGTCAAAATGCTCACTACACCTCTAGATGAATGTCTTAAGGGGTATAGTTTTTAAAATGGGTTCACTTCTCGGGGGTTTCAACTCTACTGGTACCTCAGGGGCTTCTGCATACATGACTTAGCACCAGAAAAGCTCCTGTAGGCCAAATGGTGGTCCTTTCCTTCTGAGCCCTCCCATGGGCCCAAACGGCAGTTTATCACCACAAATAGGGTATTGCCGCACTAAGGACAAATTGGGCAACAAAATGGGGTATGTTGTTCCCTGTGAAAATAAGAAATTTTGATCAAAAATGACATCTTATTGGAAAAAATATCATTTTTTTCATTTCACAGCCCAATTCAAATAGGTGCTGTGAAAAAACTGTGCGGTCAAAATGATAACAAAAACCATAAATGAATTCCTTGAGGGGTGTAGTTTTCAAAACGGGGTCACTTCTGGTGGGTTTCCATTGCTTTGATACCTCTGGGGCTCTGCAAATGCGACATGGCACCCGAAAACCAATCCAGCAAAATCTGGACTCCAACAAACACATAGCGCTCCTTTCCGTCTGAGCCCTCCCATGGGCCCAAACGGCAGTTTATCACCACAATTGGGGTATTGCCGCACTAAGGACAAATTGGGCAACAAAATGGGGTATGTTGTTCCCTGTGAAAATAAGAAATTTTGATCAAAAATGACATCTTATTGGAAAAAATATCATTTTTTTCATTTCACAGCCCAATTCAAATAGGTGCTGTGAAAAAACTGTGCGGTCAAAATGATAACAAAAACCATAAATGAATTCCTTGAGGGGTGTAATTTCCAAAATGGGGTCACTTCTGGTGGGTTTCCATTGTTTTGATACCTCAACACCTCTTCAAACCTGGCAATCTGCCTAAAATATATTCTAATAAAAATGAGGCCTCAAAATGCACTAGGTGCTTCTTTGCTTCTAGGGCTTGTGTTTTAGTCCACGAGCGCACTAGAGGCACATGTGGGACATTTCTAAAAACTGCAGAATCTGGACAATACATATTTAGTAGTATTTCTCTGGTAAAACCTTCTCTGTAACAGAAAAAAATTGAATAAAATTGAAATTCAGCAGAAAAAATAAAATTTGCAAATTTCATTTCCACTTTGCTTTAATTCCTGTGAAATGCCTGAAGGGTTAAAAAACTTTCTATATGCTGTTTTGAATACTTTGAGGGGTCTAGTTTTTAAAATGGGGTGTTTTATCAGGGTTTCTAATACATAGGCCCCTCAAATCCACTTCAGAACTGAACTGGTACCTTCAAAAAAAGGCTTTTGAAATTTTCTTAAGAATATGAGAAATTGCTGTTTATGTTCTAAGCCTTGTAACGTCCAAGAAAAATAAAAGAATGTTCAAAAAACGATGCCAATCTAAAGTAGACATATGGGAAATGTGAACTAGTAACTATTTTGGGTGGTATAACCGTCTGTTTTTCAAACAGATGCATTTAAATTCTGAAAAATGCTATTTTTTGTAAATTTTCTCTAAATTTTGCAATTTTTCACAAATAAAGACTGAATATATCGACCAAATTTTACCACGAACATGAAGCCCAAAGTGTCACGAGAAAACAATCTCAGAATCGCTTGGATAGGTTTAAGCATTCCGACGTTATTACCACATAAAGTGAAATATGTCAGATTTGAAAAATGGGCTCTGAGCCTTAAGGCCCAAACTAGGCTGCGTCCTTAAGGGGTTAACATAGAGCAAATAATGTGGTAATTCTAGAATAAGATATAAATATGAAGTGTATGACGTCATTGTAGGTGAATATTGGGGGTCCCTGGCACAGATTTTGCGACAGGGCTAAGCAACTTCACTAAACAACTAGATCACCAGTGTAACCAAACATAAGACATAATGAGTTAATAGAGACTGGACTGTATAGCACTGGGTAAGCGGAGACTGGACACTAGACCAACCGGCTATCAGAGACTGAGCACAATGATGCTGGGTCCCGAGAGACCGGATACCATATGAAGAGGTCACCAAGGACTGGTCAGTATGTCACCGGGTCATAAGAGATGGCTACCTAGGAATGGACACCGTACCATTGGGTTAGAAAACATCCCCCTATCATTATGGTAATGTGCCGACACCTGCTTGGTTTTCCTTTTACCACTATTAACCAGAACCGGAGTATATAGCAATATTACACATAATGAATGTCTGATCTCCTCACCGCTGTTCATGCGCTCTGCCTGCTCATTGATGTATTTACACTTTCCAGCATAGACGTTTTTGTAGCTATTTATAAATGATAGATATGATTTTGGTGTTACATAAGCCCTCCTCCGAAATCTGGAATGAAACAAGAATTGTGGTAAGATATTAAACATGGCAGCATTAGTCTTCGACTGTGTAAACCCGGCTACGGCAGCAGATTCCTGCAATGTGCCCCCCGGGCAGCACTTGGGATGGTTACAGCTCCGATAAGTCTCCGTCAGCGATCATGGGGCTCGTAGAAGCAGCGCAGGAGATACAGGAGAGAACGTTCCGGATACCTGTTCTGTGCCTTCATGGACAAGACGTCCAGTACGTTCTTTTCTACATCTTCAGTGACCGCCGGGACAGATTAGATATTAGAATGTTATACCCATCACAAAGTAAAAAAGGCCAGAATTTCAGTACAATACAAACCCCTTTAACCCCTTAAGGACCAAGAGATTCAAATTTGCCTCTTTTCATTCCATAACGTTTGTATTTTTAAGACTACGCAGCTATTTGAGACTTTGATGTGATATATTTTTAAGGCATCATTTTTGGGGAACGTACCGTACGTAGCATTTAATTTATATAAATGTTATATATTGGCGAAATGCTTAAAAGAAAACAATGTCACCATTATGTTGTTTATTTTTGTTTTTTACAGTGTTCATTACATTTTTGTACGGGTGAAGACGAGTGTGGGGATACCTAATACGTTAATGTTTTAACCACTTTATGACTTTTATCCAATACAATTTTGTATGATCACTAATTTTATTTGGTTTAAGCTTTTTTTCAAAACCTTAAAGGGGACTTTAATTATTTTTTATTAAACAATAAGCTACTTTTCTATAATTCTATGACAGTACATTACTGCCTGTGCATGTAACATGCAGTTACCTCTGTTAGGGCATATCTGACCAGGCAGGACATCACGGTTTTAAAGGCGAGCATTGGCGTTTGCTTTGATCTTGGCCATTACTATCAATCACTGCCACACTCCAGCTCTTCATCGCAGGGGCACACATCAATGATAACGTACACGTAACAGCAGGTGTTAAAGGGCTTCAAGTTCTACAGCTTCTTCCAAAACAGTATCGCTGAAGTCCTAGAGTTATATCTGAATTGCAATGCTGCCCTATGTACTTAAAGAGCGTTGCAATTTCTGACGTGGATCTCAGTTCGGAGTGGCGCTGATACAGAAAATTGTCCTTTGTTCTAGGCATTGGTGCTGGACCTCATTCATGATCAGACACTTACGGTGTATCTAATTGTTCAGCCATCAATACACATTGTAGGAAAACCCCTTTAAGCATGAGAATCGTCCCATCACATGACAATATATAGCAATCATAAACTTAGTTACCGGTGAAAGTAATTCTCACAACTTTCCGACATCTTGTCATGGAATACACCCATTGCCTCCATCACATGGGATTTGACTTCAGAGCTGCATGCAATGTTAAACCCTGAAAGGAAGTGACTGGAGACAGCTACTAAAGCTTGCATTGGCCATCGACCAAACCAGTCCATCGTGCAGCCAGAGATAAGAGCGGGAAACTTCAAAGACCGTGTCCGGAACTTGTCCCCAACCTAGACAGGACAGAAAAATACATTTATGTCGGGAACTTTCCTCCTGCATGGACGCCGCATCGAATCTCTCATCTGTCATCATTAGACTTGGATTAGACAGCTGGTTAATAGTGACCAATGCAGAGATCTATCTAATGCTATTATTATACCCCTGCTGGTAACTAGGCGGCATCCACTACCTAGAGGAGTTTCCTCATCAGCATACAAGGGGTGTTTACTATAAAAGCAGCCACACTATGGAACTTCTACCCCAAGAAGTCTAATTAAATTTAAAGGGGTAAGGTGAGTATTACTCCTCTATATATATATATCTGTAATCTGTTTGTAAATAATTAGAGGTCTGGATGACTTTCTGGTAGACATAATGATATGTCATCTCTGCCTGAGATGGGACATTGAATCAGGGACTAAAGGTGATATACTATGGCCCGACGTGGGCAGTGTAAACGAGCGCCGATCAACAAGACAGCTCGTTGATCGGCGCTCCTTTGCTCCTTCCACAAGATGCTATTATGAGGAGAAGCGCTTGTTACTCTGATCGCTCGTCCCCTTACATTTCTATCATGTCGGCAGCGCGTCTCCTTGTTTACACAGAGGGAGGTGCTGCAGACAACGATAATAGTTTCAGCAGTCAAAACGTTGCAATCAGCCGATGAACGAGCGTTGGCACAGGGCAATTATCGGGAACGAGCGTTGGCACAGGGCAATTATCGTGAACGAGCGTTGGCACAGGGCAATTATCGTGAACGAGCGTTGGCACAGGGCAATTATCGTGAACGAGCATTCCGTGAACGCTCGTTTGCTCGATAATTGACCGGTGTAAAAGGGCCTTGATTCTGCCATATGTGAAGTCCAGAAGGAACAAACAAATAACCTTGAATGAAGACAATCTGCAACTCATTCATAGTGGTAATATTGTCTTGCCCTCTGGATTAACACTGTTAACCCCTTCCCGCTCCTTGACGTACTATTACGTCATGGCAGCTGTATCGTTCGCGCTCCATGCCGTAATAGTACGTCTCGGGAGTAACGGCCGTTTCGGCCGTCCTCCCGACACATACAGGAGCTGTGACGCTGCTGTCTTGTTCAGCAGCTGTCACAGCTCCTACAGCGGGGACCGATCGCTGTGTCCCCGCTGATTAACCCCTTAAAAGCCGCGTTCTATAGAGATCGCGGCTTTTTAGGGGTTAAGCTGCCATCGCCGGCCTGCTACGCGATAGCGGCCGGCGATGGTGACTATGGCAACCGGACACCAAACAATGGCGTCCGGCTATGCCATAGACGGAAGCCTAGTGGGTCCTGACAACGTCAGGACTCACTATGCTTGCTGTCAGTGAGTAGCTGACAGTTCTAATACACTGCACTACGCATGTAGTGCAGTGTATTAGAATAGCGATCAGGGCCTCCTGCCCTCATGTCCCCTAGTGGGACAAAGTAATAAAGTAAAAAAAAAGTTAAAAAAAGATGTGTAAAAATAAGAAAATAAAAGTTTTAAAAGTAATAAAAGTAAAAGTCCCCCCTTTTTCCCTTATCAGTCCTTTATTATTAATAAAAATATATAAACAAACAAATAAACTATACATAATTGGTATCGCCGCGTCCGTAACGGCCTGAACTACAAAATTATTTCATTATTTATCCCGCACGGTGAACGCCGTAAAAAAAAATATTAATAAACCGTACCACAATCACAATTGTTTGGTCACTTCACCTCCCAAAAAATGGAATAAAAAGAGATCAAAAAGTCGCATGTACCTAAAAATGGTACTGATGGAAAATACAGTTCGTTACGCAAAAAATAAGTCCTCGCACGGCTTTATTGATTGAAAAATAAAAACGTTCTGGCTCTTAGAATAAGGTAACACAAAAAGTGAATGATTGTTTACAAATGTATTTTATTGTGCAAACGCCATAAGACATAAAAAAAAACTATAAACATCTGGTATCGCCGTGATCGTATCGCCCCGCAGAATAAAGTTAATATATCATTTATAGCGCACGGTGAACGCGGTAAAAAAAAAAGTATACAAAAACAATAGTAGAATTGCTGTTTATTAGTCACCACGCCACCTAAAAATGGAATAAAAACTGATCAAAAAGCCGCATGCACCCCATGAAAACTACAATGGATTCCTCAAGGGGTCTAGTTTCCAAATTGGGGTCACTTTTGGGGGGTTTCCAATGTTTTGGCACCACAAGACCTCTTCAAACCGGACATGGTGCCTAATAAAAAAGAGGGCTCAAAATCCGCTAGGTGCTCCTTTGCTTCGGAGGCCGGTGCTTCAGTCCATTACCGCCCGAGGGCCACATGTGGGATATTTCTCTAAACTGCAGAATCTGGGCAATAAGTATGAAGTTGCGTTTCTCTGATAAATCCTTTTGTGTTATAAAAAAAATGGTATAAAAAGAGTAAATTTCACCTCTACTTTGCTCTAAATTTCTGTGAAACACCTAAAGGGTTCATAAACTTTCTAAATGCTGTTGTGAATACTTTGAGGGGTCTAGTTTCTAAAATGGGGTGTTTGATAGGGGTTTCTAATATATGGGCCCCTCAAAGCAACTTCAGAAATGAACTGGAACCTAAAAAAATAAATAAATGAGGCAATACTTCGCTTCTTACATTATACTGATAATGAGCCGTGCCCACTCCGAGATGACCCCAGTTTTGACCGTTTGTATAAACGGAGACCCCTATTAGACCGTTCCAGTGCCCGGTTTTCCCAAGCATACACCCCCGAGAAGTGTTTTTCTATTGATGAGTCCCTGGTACATTTTAAAGGGAGGGTTCAATTCCGCCAGTACCTGCCGGGTAAGAGGGCAAGGTATGGCGTGAAGATGTATAAGCTGTGCGAGAGTGCATCCGGGTATACCTACAGGTTTAGGATATATGAAGGAAAGGCCACCCCCAAACCAGACTGCATCCTGGACTACAATAGGTACATGGGAGGGATGGACTTGTCAAATCAAGTCCTGAAGCCCTACAGCGCCATGCAGTGTGGTATAAGAAGCTGGCCGGGCACATCATACAGATGGCTTTGTACAATGCGTATGTGCTACGTCGATGTGCAGGCCAGAGGGGAACTTTCCTGGAATTTCAAGATCTAATCTTTAGGGACCAGGAAGGGGGGGCGCATCGTACCAGGGCAACACTTTCCAGGAGAAGGTCCCCAAACCGGTGGAAAGGGAAAGAGTCAAAAGAGGTGCAGAGTCTGCTATAAGAGGGGGATAAGGAAGAACACAATATACCAATGTGACACGTGTCCCGAAAAACCAGGGCTCTGTATAAAAGATTGTTTTAAAATGTATCATACATCCCTTGATTTTCAATTTACCCTGATGCACTCCGCACAGCTTACCCCCCTCATCTTTCCCTTCTGAGCCCTGCCGTATGCCCAGGCAGCTGATAACAGCCACATGTAGGGTATTGTCGTACCCAGGAGAACCCACATTACAATTTAAGGGGTGTATATCTCCGGTGGCGCATGCTGGGCACACTATATTGGACACTGAAATGGCATATACATATATAAAATTGCAAATCTCACACTGCACCATCTGCTGCGCATTATCTTTTACACAGTACCTGTGGGGTCAAAATGCTCACTACACCTCTAGATGAATGTCTTAAGGGGTGTAGTTTTTAAAATGGGGTCACTTCTCGGGGGTTTCAACTGTACTGGTACCTCAGGGGCTTCTGCACACATGACTTAGCACCAGAAAAGCTCCAGTAGGCCAAATGGTGGTCCTTTCCTTCTGAGCCCTCCCATGGGCCCAAAGGGCAGTTTATCACCACAAATGGGGTATTGCCGCACTAAGGACAAATTGGGCAACAAAATGGGGTATGTTGTTCCTTGTGAAAATAAGAAATTTTGATCAAAAATGACATCTTATTGGAAAAAATATCATTTTTTTCATTTCACAGCCCAATTCAAATAGGTGCTGTGAAAAAACTGTGCGGTCAAAATGATAACAAAAACCATAAATGAATTCCTTGAGGGGTGTAGTTTCCAAAATGGGGTCACTTCTGGTGGGTTTCCATTGCTTTGATACCTCTGGGGCTCTGCAAATGCAACATGGCACCCGAAAACCAATCCAGCAAAATCTGGACTCCAACAAACACATAGCGCTCCTTTCCGTCTGAGCCCTCCCATGGGCCCAAACGGCAGTTTATCACCACAAATGGGGTATTGCCGCACTAAGGACAAATTGGGCAACAAAATGGGGTATGTTGTTCCCTGTGAAAATAAGAAATTTTGATCAAAAATGACATCTTATTGGAAAAAATATAATTTTTTTCATTTCACAGCCCAATTCAAATAGGTGCTGTGAAAAACCTGTGCGGTCAAAATGATAACAAAAACCATAAATGAATTCCTTGAGGGGTGTAGTTTCCAAAATGGGGTCACTTCTGGTGGGTTTCCATTGCTTTGATACCTCTGGGGCTCTGCAAATGCGACATGGCACCCGAAAACCAATCCAGCAAAATCTGGACTCCAACAAACACATAGCGCTCCTTTCCTTCTGAGCCCTCCCATGGGCCCAAACGGCAGTTTATCACCACAAATGGGGTATTGCCGCACTAAGGACAAATTGGGCAACAAAATGGGGTATGTTGTTCCCTGTGAAAATAAGAAAATTTGATCAAAAATGACATTTTATTGGAAAAAATATCATTTTTTTCATTTCACAGCCCAATTCAAATAGGTGCTGTGAAAAAACTGTGCAGTCAAAATGATAACAAAAACCATAAATGAATTCCTTGAGGGGTGTAATTTCCAAAATGGGGTCACTTCTGGTGGGTTTCCATTGTTTTGATACCTCAACACCTCTTCAAACCTGGCATGCTGCCTAAAATATATTCTAATAAAAAAGAGGCCTCAAAATGCACTAGGTGCTTCTTTGCTTCTAGGGCTTGTGTTTTAGTCCACGAGCGCAGTAGGGCCACATGTGGGACATTTCTAAAAACTGCAGAATCTGGACAATACATATTTAGTAGTGTTTCTCTGGTAAAACCTTCTCTGTTACTAAAAAAAAATTGAATAAAATTGAAATTCAGCAGAAAAAATGAAATTTGCAAATTTAATTTCCACTTTGCTTTAATTCCTGTGAAATGCCTGAAGGGTTAAAAAACTTTCTATATGCTGTTTTGAATACTTTGAGGGGTCTAGTTTTTAAAATGGGGTGTTTTATGGGGGTTTCTAACACATAGTCCCCTCAAATCCACTTCAGAACTGAACTGGCACCTTCAAAAAAAGGCTTTTGAAATTTTCTTAAGAATATGAGAAATTGCTGTTTATGTTCTAAGCCTTGTAACGTCCAAGAAAAATAAAAGAATGTTCAAAAAACGATGCCAATCAAAAGTAGACATATGGGAAATGTGAACTAGTAACTATTTTGGGTGGTATAACCGTCTGTTTTTCAAGCAGATGCATTTAAATTCTGAAAAATGCTATTTTTTGTAAATTTTCTCTAAATTTTGCAATTTTTCACAAATAAAGACTGAATATATCGACCAAATTTTACCACGAACATGAAGCCCAAAGTGTCACGAGAAAACAATCTCAGAATCGCTTGGATAGGTTTAAGCATTCCGACGTTATTACCACATAAAGTGAAATATGTCAGATTTGAAAAATGGGCTCTGAGCCTTAAGGCCCAAACTAGGCTGCGTCCTTAAGGGGTTAAGCCCTATTCACACTGTGTTTGACCGTTCGTTCGGCATAAGCGCCAAAAAAGTTGAACATATTCATAAGGCCCCATTCCCCTGACGGATGCTGAAAGAGAAACTACTATATAATGATGCCTTATTCCCTCGTTCTCATTATTTTGGGGTGTGAACGGCACTGCTTTGTCCTTCTGTACATCTGTCTTCACTACGTCATGCCTACATACAACTTTCTACTTCTTCTGACTAATAAGTAACTGCTCTATTTCTAAAAGTGTTACAATAACATTACATGGAGTATAGATTCAGCGTCCACTCATACTTACAGGTGAAAAGCAGAGTATTACATGCAGGTTATTCCTACACCTGGATATAAAATACTCATACAAATTATCAAAGATTGGAGGGTGACGTGGAAATTCCTTCTTCATTCGTGGTATTAGTGACTGTGTGATCTCTTCCAGTTCTTCGCGAGAAAACAGACCAGAAACCTTCAAGAAAACGATATGGGAAGAACAATATTAATATCAACTTCACGTCGGTATAAGATGGCCGCAATTTAGGGTAAGAATGTACATCCACGAACGTCGTAGATCTTTTAACCCTGTGGTGATCTAAGTTCAGGTCTGTAAAACTCCAGGACAGAAGGCTGGGGTATGGGGGCTGTAATACAAAACCCTAAAATGTGTGTAAAACCAGCGTAAAGTCAATCAATACTGCCAGGACACAACGGATACAACTTAATAATATACATCCGATCAGGATTCTGCCTCACCAGGTATTAATTGGTTGTATGGGGTAATATTATTGGAGACGTAGAAAAAACACATCTTGGACGTCTAGAACAGGAAATACTAGTTATTCTATAATACACGTGCTTACTTACTGGACAAACCTCTCGTTTATGGCTCCACCGATCTCTACAATATCGGGGATGAGGATCAGGAGCAGATACATATTAGAAAGTTGTAACGCATCACGATGGCGTTATTTGTAAGAATAATCGTTTATATGATATTAGAAAATGGCGCATAAAGGAGCAGAAACAATCATTTCCAAGTGTATAAAACAATCAACAAAAAAAATGATCGTTTATGGTTGATGAAAATTGTTCATTAATATATAAATATAATCATGATACACAATCAGACGTGTTCTTAATATTCTAGCCTGATCAAGTATGTGAATGATCTTGTTCCTGGTACGTACAATAAGATGGTGTAAACATCTTATGGTCTAAACAACATTGGTTATTAGGCCATAATTTTGTGGCTTCAGACACGGCGTCAGTCTGATGACCAGATGTAAGACAATGAGAAATCATAAATTCGTATCCACGTGTTCGTGCACTTTGCGGAAAATGAATAGTTGGAGTATTCCTCGACCATCCTCAATGTACATGTATAAACCCGTCATTCCTGACCGCTGCGTTCTTCAGTGTCGGCTGCTATTTACCTCTGATCCATTAAGATAAAGCTATGACCAGCGACTCCAGCTTAGCTGCTGTAACGGCCTCGGTCGCAGACTGCCGCCTTCTCTCATCTCCTGACGGCCGCGACCACAGACCTCTGACTTCCTGCTGGCGTCTCCCTCCCCAGAGACGCCATCACACGCAGCCGTACTACTCTGCATTGTCCGCTAGGGTGTGCAAGCTCATCTCCGGCCTTAAAGGGCCAGGGCATGCACATGTAAAAAGTTCCCTAACCAATCCCCAGATCATCCTGGACTATAAAAAGGGCTCTGCCCTTCCACTCCTTGCCTGAGCGCTGCTGTCATATTCCCATGTTAGTCTAAGCAAATGGTCCCTTAGTTGTATCCTGTTCCCAGTGTTCCCAGATCCTGCTTCCTGTATCCCGTAACTGTGTTTGTTCCTAAGCTGTAAGCGTGTTGGAGTCGTCCAGTGTCATCTGCCATGCCAAGCATCATCTGTGCCAAGTGTATGCTACATCGCGGTGCCTGCTACTCCGAGTATCTGCCTCATCATCTTCCCAGGTACTCTTACCCCAGAGACTGTTATTGACTGTTGTGTGGCCAGCTGCTAATCCGCTACGACGGAGCGGCCTAGTGGGTCCACATACCCCACAGGCATGACAGCTGCATTGTCTATTGGAGTCTGAGGAAGTCTAAAATAAACCTCCTGTCTCATCACTATATATATATATATATACATACATACACACTGGCACGGGTAAGGGGGTCTCCTTGTTGCATGGGCGGTCTTTGAATTTACCTCTCCTGAAGAAAGAATATTGTTTATATATTCCAGGAATGATTCTTCTCTTATATCATTTTCCGTAAAAATAAATGTTATTCCTGTTCCTTCGGCTCCAGCTGTTTTATAGAGCACCTTTAAGTCATCCAACAGGTTAGACACTCCGTAAGACCTGGACGTGTAAAGAGGATTAGAAAAGTCAGTTTCTGGTAATCTTAGTAGCTCAATAAACACAATTTGGATTATTTCAATTAATAATAAAACAGTCAGACTACGGGGGGACTTGCAGTTGTGTCATTTTTTTTCTCAATATATTTAAAAGCATACAACAAAAAATACAAGCTAGCTAAAGTCAATGTTTGTTTGCTTTTATATCTCTGAAAGTATAAAAAGTAATTTTCTCCAGTCATGTCCCATGTGCAAATCATGAGAGAAGAACATTTACAATATTGACAACTACAAGATGTGGAGCTAGTGGCTGCTTTTTGCTTATACTCCACATGGCGGTGCAGCGTGACCCATCTGGCCGTGGTTTTCCTTTTTCTTTGTATTTTCAGTCTTTATTATAGATTCACAAGTGTTTCAACTTCCACTAATGTAACTACAAACCAACGTATTCATTTTTCTATTGTCATATTAAAGGGGTGGTCTCATGTAGATACCATGTTTGAATATGATCTTAACCCCTTAATGACCGCCGATAAGCCTTTTTACGGCGGTCATTAGTGGGCTTTATTCTAGAGCGCCGCCATTCTACGTCGCTGCTGTAGAATAAAGTAAACAGAGCAGGGAGCCGTGAAATCTCCCTGCTCTCAGCTGCCAGAGGCAGCTGAGGGCTGGGGGCGTCCCTGCTCTGCCGGGTGAGATCGATATTAGTATCGATCTCACCCGTTTAACCCTTCAGATGCGGTGCACAATAGCGAGCACCGCATCTGAATGGTTTTGGAGAGAGGGAGGGAGCTCCCTCTCATCTCACTGACACCCGGCGATAAAATCGCCGAGTGTCTGTGTCTTCTATGGCAGCCAGGGGTCTAATAAAGACCCCCAGGTCTGCCTGGAGCGAATGCCTGCTAGATCATGCCGCAGGCATGACCTAGCAGATGCCTGTCCGTTTTAAACGGACAGGCAGTAATACACTGCAATACAAAAGTATTGCAGTGTATTATAATAGCGATCGGAGGATAGTGAAGTCCCCTAGTGGGACTAGTAAAAAAGTAAAAAAGTTTAATAAAGTTAATTTTAAAAAAAAAGTGAAACAAAAAAAAATGAAAAACCCACTTTTTCCCCTTACAAAATGCTTTACTATTAAAAAAAACTACAATAAAGCAAAAAAGTTACACATATTTGGTATCGCCGCGTCCGTAACGACCCCGACTATAAATCTATAACATTATTTAACCCGCACTGTGAACGCCGTAAAAAAATAAAATAAAAAACAATGGAAAAATTGCTGTTTTCTGTTAATCCTGACTTAAAAAAAATGTGATAAAAAGTGATCAAAAAGTCGCATCTACTCTTAAATGGTACCAATAAAAACTACAAGTCGTCCCGCAAAAAACAAGACCTTATACAGCTATGCCGACGCAAAAATAAAAAAGTTACAGCTCTTCAAATGTGACAATGGAAAAATGTAAAAAATGGCTTGGACATTAGGGCCCAGAATGCAAGCGGGGGGGAAGGGGTTAAAGGGCAGCGCTGATCAAAGTTTTCTTCTAGGGCCTCACCAGAAGTCAACATCCATTACAAAAAAGGAACATGTAGGGTGCCCCCAGTACCAGCCACAATGTCCCCAATCAGCAGAATAGTGAGAGCAGCTCTGGAGTATAATACAGGATGTAACTCAGGATCAGTACAGGATAAGTAATGTAATGTATGTACACAGTGACTCCACCAGCAGAATAGTGAGTGCAGCTCTGGAGTATAATACAGGATATAACTTAGGATCAGTACAGGATAAGTAATGTAATGTATGTACACAGTGACTCCACCAGCAGAATAGTGAGTGCAGCTCTGGAGTATAATACAGGATGTAACTCAGGATCAGTACAGGATAAGTAATGTAATGTATGTACACAGTGACTCCACCAGCAGAATAGTGAGTGCAGCTCTGGAGTATAATACAGGATGTAACTCAGGATCAGTACAGGATAAGTAATGTAATGTATGTACACAGTGACTCCACCAGCAGAATAGTGAGTGCAGCTCTGCAGTATAATACAGGATGTAACTCAGGATCAGTACAGGATAAGTAATGTAATGTATGTACACAGTGACTCCACCAGCAGAATAGTGAGTGCAGCTCTGGAGTATAATACAGGATATAACTTAGGATCAGTACAGGATAAGTAATGTAATGTATGTACACAGTGACTCCACCAGCAGAATAGTGAGTGCAGCTCTGGAGTATAATACAGGATGTAACTCAGGATCAGTACAGGATAAGTAATGTAATGTATGTACACAGTGACTCCACCAGCAGAATAGTGAGTGCAGCTCTGGAGTATAATACAGGATGTAACTCAGGATCAGTACAGGATAAGTAATGTATGTACACAGTGACTCCACCAGCAGAATAGTGAGTGCAGCTCTGGAGTATAATACAGGATGTAACTCAGGATCAGTACAGGATAAGTAATGTAATGTATGTACACAGGGACATCACCAGCAGAATAGTGAGTGCAGCTCTGGAGTATAATACAGGATGTAACTCAGGATCAGTACAGGGTATATAATGTCATGTATGTACACAGTGACTCCACCAGCAGAATAGTGAGTGCAGCTCTGGAGTATAATACAGGATGTAACTCAGGATCAGTACAGGATAAGTAATGTAATGTATGTACACAGTGACTCCACCAGCAGAATAGTGAGTGCAGCTCTGGAGTATAATACAGGATGTAACTCAGGATCAGTACAGGACAAGTAATGTAATGTATGTACACAGTGACTCCACCAGCAGAATAGTGAGTGCAGCTCTGGAGTATAATACAGGATGTAACTCAGGATCAGTACAGGATAAGTAATGTAATGTATGTACACAGTGACTCCACCAGCAGAATAGTGAGTGCAGCTCTGGAGTATAATACAGGATGTAACTCAGGATCAGTACAGGATAAGTAATGTAATGTATGTACACAGTGACTCCACCAGCAGAATAGTGAGTACAGCTCTGGAGTATAATACAGGATATAACTCAGGACCAGTACAGGATAAGTAATGTAATGTATGTACACAGTGACTCCACCAGCAGAATAGTGAGTGCAGCTCTGGAGTATAATACAGGATGTAACTCAGGATCAGTACAGGATAAGTAATGTAATGTATGTACACAGTGCCTCCACCAGCAGAATAGTGAGTGCAGCTCTGGAGTATAATACAGGATATAACTCAGGATCAGTACAGGATAAGTAATGTAATGTATGTACACAGTGACTACACCAGCAGAATAGTGAGTGCAGCTCTGGAGTATAATACAGGATGTAACTCAGGATCAGTACAGGATAAGTAATGTAATGTATGTATACAGTGACTCCACCATCAGAATAGTGAGTGCAGCTCTGGAGTATAATACAGGATGTAACTCAGGATCAGTACAGGATAAGTAATGTAATGTATGTACACAGTGACTCCACCAACAGAATAGTGAGTGCAGCTCTAGAGTATAATACAGGATGTAACTCAGGATCAGTACAGGATAAGTAATGTCATGTATGCACACAGTGACTCCACCAGCAGAATAGTGAGAGCAGCTCTGGAGTATAATACAGGATGTAACTCAGGATCAGTACAGGATAAGTAATGTCATGTATGCACACAGTGACTCCACCAGCAGAATAGTGAGTGCAGCTCTGGAGTATAATACAGGATGTAACTCAGGATCAGTACAGGATAAGTAATGTAATGTATGTACACGGTGACTCCACCAGCAGAATAGTGAGTGCAGCTCTGGAGTATAATACAGGATGTAACTCAGGATCAGTACAGGATAAGTAATGTCATGTATGCACACTCCTATGATCAGTGTTACACTGTAATCAAAAACTGTGGAGTGCTGCAGTGTTAAATTGGCCATACACAAAACATCTTGTTGCAATGCTATACACAAGTGGAAAATCTCTTCCTATATGGCAATTGGGGAACAATTACTAAAATAATTGCTCAACATATTTGAATGTCTGTTTGCTTTCCATCTCCTTTCTGATAACCTTCTCAAATAATAATTATTTTCCTATGATATAACATGTAAATTCAGCGGTTGGCTCACCTTGTAAGAACTATTTGGAATATTTTATATCCGGCAATAAATGATGCCAGCCGTGACAAACTTTGCTTTCCTGACCCGCCAACTCCTACTAACAGCGCATTTCCACAAGCGGTGCGGATGATGCGTGAAATCTGTGGGAAAAAATAATAGCAGCTGTAGGAAGAACTTTTTACCAAACTAAGGCTCTGATCACAACAGTGTTAGGGCTTTCCATTGTTCAACTTTACTTAAAGAGACTCTGTCACCACATTATAAGTGCCCTGTCTCCTATATAAGGAGATTGGCGCTGTAATGTAGGTGACAGTAATGCTTTTTATTTAAAAAACCGATCTTTTTTCACAACGTTAGGAGCGATTTTGGTTTATGCTAATGAGCTTTCTTAATGCCCAAGTGGGCGTACTTTTACTTTCGACCAAGTGGGCGTTGTACAGAGGAGTGCATGACGCTGACCAATCGGCATCATGCACTCCTCTCCATTCATTTACACTGCACTAGCGATATAGATATATCACTATGTGCAGCCTCATACACAAGCCCTAACATTACTGCAGTGTCCTGATAATGAATACACATGACCATCCAGCCTGGACGTCATGTGTACTCAGAATCCTGACACTTCTGAATTTTTTTTTGTGAGATTCCGGCAAGTGAAACCAAATCTCGTTTAGCTCCGTAATCTCGCGAGATTTCGTATCCGTTGCTGGAATCTCACAGAAAAGAGTCAGAAGTGTCAGGATTCTGAGTACACATGACGTCCAGGCTGGATGGTCATGTGTATTCATTATCAGGACACTGCAGTAATGTTAGGGCTTGTGTATGAGGCTGCACATAGTGATATAACTATATCGCTAGTGCAGTGTAAATGAATGGAGAGGAGTGCATGATGCCGATTGGTCAGCGTCATGCACTCCTCTGTACAACGCCCACTTGGTCGAAAGTAAAAGTACGCCCACTTGGGCATTAAGAAAGCTCATTAGAATAAACTAAAATCGCTCCTAACTTTGTGAAAAAAGATCGGTTTTTTAAATAAAAAGCATTACTGTTCTCTACATTACAGCGCCGATCACATTATGTAGGACACAGGGCACTTATAATGCGGTGACAGAGTCTCTTTAACAAAAGTAAACAAACAAAAACACGAGAAAATTTTTTAGCAAAAACCATGACAAAAGCTACGCTGGCGCCATTATTGTTGTATCGTATACTGGGTGGATGAATGGGGTTGAGGCATAGGGGGGCCAACTGCGACTCTATAGCACAAGGGCCCGTGTAAACTTGGAGCCGGCCCTGCCGCCAGATAGTGTGGCAGATAATGCAGCCCCTGCTTCACAAGGGCTACCAACTGTACTGTGACGATTTTTTCTAGTGTACCCCCGTTTAGGCATTTGCAAGCTGCGAATACAGGGGCGTGTGAAACCATGCGCAAAAACCAAGTACATGATTTAAGCGCCCAGGTCTTACAGCGCTATGTAGTCAAACAGAGAACAAAAACCTGGTACAAAAAAAATGGCCATATATATTTTACACGTGGCAATCCACAATGCTCTGTACTTTATGAAACGGAAGAAACTATTTGAAGGTCAGACACCAGAAAATGGCCCCATCCTGAGGATGTCAAACGATTAACAAGAAGAAACCCCCAGAAAAGGTCCCGCGTCTGCAGCAAACATGGACAACGCAGATTCCTGATACTTTTGTCTCTCCAGGTCGGTGCATTCATTCTTGTTTTAAGAAATTCCATACCGTTCCCAATTATTGGATTTTTTTTTCACAGCTAAATGTGTATTTTCTCTTCTTTAGCATTCCCCCTTATTTTACTCCAGGATGAGGATGGTAATTGGCGGGGGAGGATGTCATGTTTGTGCGACTTCTAACGTTCGACTGCCGAAAAGCCTTTATTTCCATAAACCTGCAATTTATTATTATTATTAAACCAAAACAAATAAATTCCCATTATACCCGTCTAGATGAATACTTTGGGGGTCCACGTTTATGAGTAGTTATTTTAAACGTTTTATAGAAACTCCGCTCCTTCTCTTGTGAGCCCTTCTACATCTCTATGTGATAACAAGGCACACATATTGGGTATCCCAACACACGGGAGAAGTAGCATAAAGTGAAATGAGGTAAATTTTACCCGTGGTCCATGGTGTGTGTGATCACTGTTTGGATAAAATGACACATTATGAATACCTGGTATTCCCTGGTACATGTGATGGACATACAGGTGCACGGCTTGTTACCAGACACAGCTCTGATACACAGACACAAATCAATCAGTCCTGTGTGGACATCAAATGACCAAGACAGCGTTTTTATCCCCTGGGAGAAAACAACGAAGATTCTTACTGAAAGACAGCAAGCAGAGATTTTGAAAATCAGTGGATCTCAATATGGCCGTTTTTTAACGCTGGTATTATGGCCCTAAGCCAGGGCTTCTCGAGCTTCTAATGAATCTAACTTAGATTGACCTTTGGTTCTAGGGTGATCTAAGTTTGGTTCTGTGTGACTGAAGGTGATCCAAGTCTTGTGGCCTAAGGCCCCATGCACACGAGCGTAAAATCACCCATAATTACAGACCCATTCAGTTGTATTGGCCGCAGACACCTTTCTGTATCTCTGCGGATGGGTGTCCGTGCTGTAGAACTGTGGCAGGAATTATGGAGCATGTCTATTTTTTCGCGTTTTACGGGCCGTGCTCCCGTACTTTGTATGGGAGCACGGCCCGAAAATGCAAGCGCAGTCAGCAGCCCGCCGTGCCCGCAATCGTGGGCCGTGATTACGGGCACAGCGATGTGCACGAAGCCTTAGTATGGAAATGATAATGTGGCCATATTACATCCGACTAATATTAACCTTACACATAGCTTTCATTTTGGTTACCCAGGAAGATGGAAAAGGGCCACTGGTACTGGTTGTTTTCATGCTTATGATTTACCTTAATTAGATGTGTCATCGCATCTTTGAAAAACACCAAATCACTGGAAGATCCTTTCATTGTGTCATTTAGTTGTTTTTTAAATTGCTTCAGTTTTTCAGCCAGAAGTTCAAAACTCGGGACCTGTAATAAAATCAATAATTATTCATTGTGTGGAAAGACATCACAGAGCTGCAACATTCACGTATACACGATCGCTCTCCTTGAGATCACCCTACCCTCTCATATAATTTTGTAGCTTCAGGTACGACATCTTCTGTCTCCTCTTCTGTAGGTTCAGGTGCCTCCCTCAGGAAATCCACAAAATAGAAATCCTCTTGTACGTCTGGCACTAGCAGTGGATCCACAATTTCTGTTATAGCTTGTGCAAGAGATTTATCAAACCAAGCATGGTCTAGAGGACACACAAACCTGAAACACACGGCAAATTCTAATTGCAGCATCTATAGCATATATAGTTATTGTACGACAGAAGTGCAAAAAGGCAAAAATCTAATCAGGGGTCTGAGGAAGCCACATTGTGGCGATACGCGTGGGCCATTCAGATCCCCTCTCCCCTCTTTTGGATATTATGCTACTACGCTGCAACTGATGCAACATTAATTGTATTTTGTGTTCTTGTCATTATCATGGTATCTGAGGGGTTTTTAGGTGGTCTAGTGGGGGGCTCTTTAGTCTGGTCACTTATCAGGGTGGCATCCCCCTTGAGATTAGGACTAGCATGTTTTTGCTATTTTAAATGATTTTATATGTTTATGTGGTACGTGTACATCTAATAAAATATATTTTGTGTAAGATACACTTTTTGCCTTATACATACTCATTTGTTTGTTTTTGCACTTCTGAAGTTTTCAGGGTATGTGGCAATATATGGGTGGTGCCCGCCGGTGGTTATTAATTGGGTGAGATCCACAACACCCAAACAAAATACAGTAAAGGGCAGAGGGTACTTAGCTACAGTCCCAAAACCTTTAGAGGATATTCCCTCCCCCAGCACATCAATAGTAAAAGCACGCGGCACACCAAGTATCTAGGGGCTGGAGACGTGGCGTGCCACGTGCTTTTTCTATTGATGTGCTTTTATCTTTTATATGCTTTGTGAGTATAAAATAAATAGTGTGCTGTGATCTACATTTTTAAGGTGACTATTCTAATACTTGGAACACCTGAGATACAGTATCTGAAGATCGATGCACTGTGGGACTACAGGGCCCAGGAGAACCAGGCGAAACACTGGGACTACTGATTATCTATCGCTTATGTGCTGCGGGAAATTATATCCCCTGAAGATTTTGGGACTGTAGCTAAGCACCAAGAAGAAGACAAAAAGAAGAAAGCGAGGCAGCACCTCCAAAATACAAATAAAAGCTTTATTCAGCCAATGCGACGTATCAGTCCAGCAGGACTTTGTATATAAGGACTCACGGAGTCATAATCAATTAAACAGCGGTTAATGTAAAAGTGCAAAGTATTCCAATATGGCGAACACTAAAAAATAACTTTGTCCAACTCAAAATCAGCAAAAAGTGACATTAGGCCATGTTCAGACGTGGCAGAATTTTTCCATTGAAAATGTTGCTGCAGATTCTTTGCGAATTTGGAGCAACATTTTCATATTTGACAGGTAATTCAGAGGTTGTGGATATCACAGCGGACTTGCTGCAGATTTCAGCCTTAAGCACCGTTTGAGGGGTAATATCTGCCCTTTACGTACTCACATAGTTTGGCCTAGTGGTCCTCTACCCGCCCTATACAGAGACTCCACTTGCTGCTAATAGTGGAGTGGTCCTGACCAGGGCACTCCCCTCAATCAAATCCTAATGCCCTAAGGGCACGTTCAGAAGTGGCAGAATTTTTCCGCTACAAATGTTGGTGCAGATTTGGGCCAATTACGCAACTAATCCGCACCAACTTTTGCATATGTGACAGGTAACTCAGACGTTGCAGATATCACAGCGGACGCCACAGATTTCAGTTTTTGCATTGCAAAGGCTGAAATCCGCAGTGAAATTCCGCTTCTTCATCCCCGCAACGTCAAGAGCTGCTGCAGAGGGGAAATTCCGCACCGCAGCCTAAATTCTGCACAGTTATTTTCCGCAATGTCTGAACTAAGTTTCCTAAAAATGTATAGAAACAAATGTAGAAAACGGCTGCTGCGGAATTACACTGCGGACTGTCCACAGCGCAATTCAACACCAATTCCTCCACGTCTGAAAGTGGCCTAATAGGAGTATGTGGAAAGGGCTTGTCTAAACCTGAATGGCACTTCCTTGATCTGTTCCTGTCATTTCTTCGCTTATTCACAGCTAAATATTGAATGATTCGTTTTTCCATGAAAAAGGAAGCTTAAAACAACTGAGCGGAGAGATGTTGGCTTCATACCTGTCGGCAATAACTCTTTGGCATTCATGCTTAAAAAGAGCCAGGAGCGTGGATACAGAGGAGCACTCTTCAGCTTTGATACTTAACATTCCTTGCCAAATTCGGGAAAGGTCTCGTAGATTAAAGATGTAGTGAAATTTGGAAGGTGTAGGCAGCATTTTTCCCTGTGGGATAATAAACATGAAGCATTACATAAGGTGGGGAGAGGGGTCACTAGAACAATGCTGTGCTCATGAGATGTGCCGCTCGTCATAGTCTAGTCACCTCTACATACGTCATTGTGTTCTTATGGCATAAACCCATGTGGTTGACAAACAGGACGGAAGGTTTTTCTGTACACACAACGCTCAACATCCACGATGAAGGGCCGGGAGGAAGAGGAATGGAAAGTTGGATGAGTTTGGGACTTCTCTGACATGTCCTGCCGTTTATAATGACAGTCACACATTAACCTGCACAAGGATTTGGTGCTTGGCTGTAGGATTGGATACTTTGGATACATCCGTTGAGACACCTATATGTATCCCGTCCATAAAGCTACTCGTAATGATGAGTAAGCAGAGATAGGATGGCAGCGGACGCGGTTCTCTACTACACTACTCGATGTCCGAGCTCAGGATCAAGTTGTGACTGAATTTATAAGACTGGTTTCACAGCAGCGTTTAGCCACGTTTTTTCACAACGTTCTTTTCTTTTAAAAAAATGCAGCGGTCACATGTTACTTTATAATATATGAGAATGTCGACATACACATCTTTTTGGTTTGTGTCGTATTAGCGCCATTTTTAAGGTCAGTGGTGTTTTTATCAAATCACAGCATGATGACAGAATGGCGCATTTCTCAGCCGTTTTTCTCCTTAGGCTTCTCAGAAAAACGTGAAAAACCCCTGGAAAAATGCTGATACAATATGTCATATATAGAAAGAAACCCTGTGTACAGGAGGCCTAAACGTTATTCTTGGCTGATTTTTAGAGCTGAATGTGGCAAAAAAGGTTGGTGACCTCTAAACTAATATCAGATCCAAATATCAGATATCCTGCACCCCAGCAGTGGGCACAATGTCCGCAGGTGTAACTAAGATTTGCAGGCCTCATACAAGCACATTCAGTAATAAAGTAATGCCTAATCCTTTATATCTGGAGATGCAGTTTAGAAGTCTCCATAGAGGATATTATTCCCCGAAATACCAGGCACAAATGTATACAAGGCTGAGATCCCATCCGCCGCTTTTGCTGGACAAAAAAGTTCCGCATGCAGTTCTAATCCAGCAAAATGACAGACACCATGACAGAAACCCGACGGTACCCCTTGTCAATAAGTTCTGTCGGTGTCCGTCATGTGAAGGAGCCGGCGCTTCCATTTTTTCGTTCTTCTATTCCTATGATGAAACAAATTAACTGAAAACCTAGCGAAAATGTCAACACAACATAACCGGTACCTTCATAGTCTCACAAGCAGGACTGCGGCGGCGGCGGCGGGCTGCAAGATTTTATTGACTCAATGGATTTATTCACAACCCTGGACAGTGACATTAGCTATAGATAGACCGTGTTACTCATAGTGCACAGGACTTTAGTGAAATTGAACATGGAAATAATTTATTAATATTCAGTCCTAGAAAATAAAAACGTAACTATAAAATGATTTCAGTCTTAGGACCAATGCACACGACTGTAGTTGTTATCCGCAATTACGGATCCGTAATTGCAGATAAAATGCTGACACATTTATTTATTTCGGCCACGGGCAGTTTCCCGTATATTTACGGGTGTGTGTCCGGGCCATTGAAAAAAGCCGCAAAAAATAGGACATGTCCTATTTTTCACATTTACGGACCGTGCTCCAATACTTATTACTATGAGAACAGTCCGCAAATGCAGATGACCCTCCGCAGCCCGTCCATGGGGCCTTACTGTGTAACCCCAGAATTGGCCTTATACAGAACAGGTAAAAAGAAAATAATATTTCCAACTAAAATGTAAAATAATCTCATTGTATGTGAGATATTATTTATAATACAACGTCCATCTTTCTGACAGAAGAGTACTGTATTTTCAGTGTTGAGGTACAAAATGAATTACCTTCGTCACCTGCCATAGAGCTCTGCTAGTTGGTACCAATTTCTTTACCAGATTGCAGATTTCTTCCGTGAAGTTTCTGCAGGAATTAAAATATCCACATCCTATCACTCCTGCAAAAATACCGATTTTGAAATAGAGGAATTAAATCAAAGTATTCACTGAACAGTCTTAACATTGCACAAATAATGAAAAATACTAAATATAGAAATTAATTTACCAAATATTGTGTCAATAGATGCATTGGATGGTAATGTGCAGTTGAAAATGGTAAACTGTCTCTTTAAACGCTGTGGGATATCATTACGTCCTCCTCCTGGATGTATCATGGCGGCTATGATCTGCACATCGACGATAGTTGTGAAGTCTCCCGGCTTATCTAAGCTGTACATCCCTTTCCTTTCCATCATCTGGCGAACTATTTCATTTGTGACCTGCAGCAAACGTAACACGTTAGTAACTAAGATATCATTAAAGCCAGTCATACATGGGTTAATTTGGCTCAGATCCGACCAGAATTGTGTCGTTTTTGTTCATTAAAGGGACATACAATGACACATATTTGCAATGATGGGAATAATTTTTCTCATATCTGGTCAAATGTCATCATCACAGCGTTTAATCAGTGACAAATGCAAGAAAATTGGCAAAACACTTAAACCAGTTATAACTGAAGAAACAAACTTCCTTCCGATGAAACCGATTGTTTTAGTCCTATTATAATGATGATCGTTAAAAAAGAATCATTTTTGTTTAATCATTAAAGTGTTTCTCCAAGATGAGAAGAACAGCACCACACCTGTCCATGGGTTGTGTCTGGTATTGCAGCTCAGATCTATGGAAATTAATGCAGCTGAGAAGCAATACCACAAACTACCTGTGGATAGGTGTGGCGCTGTATTTGGAGGAAAGTAGTCATGTTTTTCTCAACCTGGACAAACAGTAAATTTTTAGAATTACATTTATGTTCGACTTTTCACAGAAAAAATGATTCCTCTCCTGCTGGGAGTGTGAGGACTCAGTAAGTGATCAGATACCTGGTCTCCCCAGTCATTGATAACTGGCATGTTAATGTCGTCAATGAACACTGTCATTTTTCTACCACCAGATGGGCCGTATGTGCAGCCGATGCGTTTGTCCACATAGCTTTCCATCGTTCTCTATAAGACAATGTGAGACACAGGACTCAATACAGAAAGAAGCCAGAAAACAGATGAACAGCCGGTGCTACACACGTCACATTTAGGGCATGACCAGACATGGCGGAATTGCTCTGTTATTCCGCTGCGGACAGTCAGTAGCGGAAATCCGCAGCGGACCCGTTTCTCCATTGTCTTCCACAGCTTTGTGGTTGGGTTCGTTTACACATGGCGGACAATTCCGCTGCGGAGCATAGGCTGCGGCGCAGAATTTGGTGTCTGCAGCATACAATGGTTTTTGCGGACGTGTAGCGGACTTGTTGCGGACTCATTGCGGAATTTCTCCGCAATGAAGTCCGCAGATGTTATGTACATGTTATGTGTGCTGCGGAGCGTATAGGCGACGTCAGTAAATAGTCACTGTCCAGGGTGCTGAAAGAGTTAAGCGATCGGCAGTAACTGTTTCTGCACCCTGGACAGTGACTACCGATCCCAATATACAGCAACCTGTAAAAAAAATAGAAGTTCATACTTACCCAGAACTCCCTGCTTCTTCCTCCAGTCCGGCTTCCCAGGATGACGTTTCAGTCTAAGTGACGGCTGCAGCCAATCACAGACTGCAGCCAATCACAGGCCAATCACAGGCTGCAGCCAATCACAGGCCAATCACAGGCTGATCACATGGACTGCCGCATCATCCAGGGAGGTCGGGCTGGATGTCAAAAGAGGGACGCGTCACCAAGACAACAGCCGGTAAGTATGAATTTCTGTTGCTTTTACTAGGGAAAGTGTTGTCCCTTCTCTCTAACCTGCACTGATATCCTGCACTGATAGAGAGAAGGGAAGTCCTCTTCCCCTCAATACGCAGCGGCCAGTCCGCATCAATTTAATGCCCATTTTAGGCAAAGCCGCAACAGAATCTGCAACGCAGATTCTGTGCGGCATTGATGCGGACAGTGGCGGAAGAACTCCGCCATGTCTGGGCATGCCCTTACCATCAGGAGACTGGATTTACTGCACAACATCTGCAACGATGGAAATTATTTTCCTTGTAAAATCTTTCTAATCGCTGCAAATATTGTTTATGAGCATTGCTGCGCATAGATTTCCTCCTATAATAAATCATTGTAAAAATTACAGCAAAACCCAGGCCTGTTATTAGGCCAGTCGCAAAGATCCCTCTGCTACATAAGAAGACACCAGTATTATAAATGGCACATGGTAGGTGCGGTCCAAGAGCGACAAGTTACGACCTACTGAACAAATTTGCAGTTTCCAGGAAGGTATTGTTTCCTGTTTTATCGTTGACCACTTTTTCCTCATGAATGTAAACTTTCACACATTCCTCAACCCTTTACATCCCAAAACATACATTGTTCATAAAGGCATTGCATTACAAAATGGTATCTTAAAGTTACATGGTGCCAAGTGTCCAGATGTTCGCTGTGAGTGATTGGAAAAATAAAGTTTACAAATTACACACAGGAGCATTTTTGCAGCATCCTTTTTTTCATACTGCCTAAAAAAATTTCCCCCACTAAGGCCTTATTCACACGGACCTATGTAATTCAATGGTGCCGTTCACATGGCCATTGTTTCAACGGACCACATGAAGGGTCCGTGAGAAAATAGGACATTGTTTCACGCTTCACGCATCCCCCCTCCTGACTCTAATCTATGGTGGATGCAGATAACGCGTCCCACAGCGCAGAGCACGGATGCACCTCGGACGAGATGCGCAACGCTTGTGTGAATCCGGCCTTACTTTAATTGGAAAAAATGCACGTGGTTTCAATCCGTATTGCTTTGTTTTTAGATATACAAAAAGCAACATTAGAATGAGGCCTCATTACAACAAATATTTAATGACAGCTACTTCAGCCAATTTTTACATTTTAGCGTTAGTGTTTTGGACCCTCACACCTCCCATGGTTCTACCCATTGTGATAAAACCTAATTGTGATCTAAGTTGAGTCCAGTAGAGTCCAGGGGGGGATTGCTGTTGCTATTATAATACTAATCTACGGCTGAGTATCGGCCATCGGAATCCGGCCTTACAGACATACCTGGAACATCCCGGGTTTAGTTGCAGATGAGAAGTTTAATGATTTTGACATGTGTGCTTCTATATTGTATCTCTTCAGGTAAGCTTTTATCATCACCGTCTTCCCAGTGCCCTGTTCTCCAGTCAGTAGAACTGCCTAAAAATCACAAATCACAATCAGGTCCTTGTCATTAACTGCTGGACCAGATACACACAAGCCCTCCACAAAGGATACAGGCAATTCAGCAGAGCGCAGCTTTATTTATTTCTGGTACTTATATAGCACCAACATATCCCGCAGCGCTGTACAGAGCTCCTCACGTACTATCCCCATTGGGGCTCACAATGTTTTTGGGGTGCAGGAGGAAATCAGAGTACCCAGAGGAAACCCAAACAAACACAGGGAGAACATACAAACTCCATGCAGATGTGGACCTTGGTTAGATTTGAACCCAGGACCCCAGCGCTGCAAGCCTATAGTGCTAACCACTGCTGCTTTGTACAGTACATCTATATAAATGGGAAATAACGAGCTGCTAAAGATAATTGCTGGCTGAAAAATACAATTCCTCTATCTGCTGAACTTGTTCTGCCATGTAAAGTTTTTGCAGCCAATTCTCAGTTCCAATCTGAGGTTTATGATTTGAATGGGTGATCGTGGCGGATCAGATATTACAAGGGCATGACCACACGTGGCGGATTTCCTCCGCAACTGTCCGCATCAATGCCGCACCTAATCCGGGTTGCGGATTACGGCTGCGGATCTGCACAAAATGTGCAGAAAATTGATGCGGACTAGCTGCTGCGGACTGCGGGAAAAGTGCTTCCCTTCTCCCTATCAGTGCAGGATAGAGAGAAGGGACAGCACTTTCCCTAGTGAAAGTAAAAGAATTTCATACTTACCGGCCGTTGTCTTGGTGACGCGTCCCTCTTTCGGCATCCAGCCCGACCTCCCTGGATGACGCGCCAGTCCATGTGACCGCTGCAGCCTGTGCTTGGCCTGTGATTGGCTGCAGCCGTCACTTAGACTGAAACGTCATCCTGGGAGGCCGGACTGGAGACAGAAGCAGGGAGTTCTCGGTAAGTACGAACTTCATTTTTTTTTACAGATACTTGTATATTGGGATCGGTAGTCACTGTCCCGGGTGCAGAAACAGTTACTGCCGATCGCTTAACTCTTTCAGCACCCTGGACAGTGACTATTTACTGACGTCTCCTAGCAACGCTCCCGTCATTACGGGAGCCCCATTGACTTCCTCAGTCTGGCTGTAGACCTAGAAATACATAGGTCCAGCCAGAATGAAGAAATGTCAAGTTAAAAAAGCAAGACGCATCCGCAGCACACATGACATGTGCATGACAGCTGCGGACTTCATTGCGGAACTTTGAATCTCCATTGAAGTCAATGGAGAAATTCCGCCATGAGTCCGCCACTGCTCCGCAACAGACAGAGCATGCTGCGGACACCAAATTCCGCTCCGCAGCCTATGCTCCGCAGCGGAATTTTACGCCTCGTCTAAACGAACACTGCTAAATTAAAGTGTAAGTCAATGGACAAACGGCTCCGCTGCGGATTAACGCTGCGGAGTGTCCGCAGCGGAATTTAAGTGAAATTCCGCCACGTGTGAACCCAGCCCAATAGTGTATGCAGATCACAGTACACACAGGCCTCCTTCTGAGCAATTGCAGGATTTCAGATACTGTCTAAATAACTTTCATAGATCATGCAGATCAGAAAAAAACGAATGTGTATATGAACCCTATACTAAAATCCAGTTCAGTGAATGTGGATGATATAGAATGTAAAATACACACAATTACTTCATATTTATCAATGTAAGGGGAGAATTTCAGTCATTACATGTGTGAATAGATGACTGCTTACTTTCTGCTGTTTTGCAATCGTGTCTATGAGAAACTGAGTCCTGACGTTGTCAATATTTGGAACCAATATGGAGGCGTAATCTGGAATGTGATCACTTGGATAGGAATATTGTGTCACTCTCTTATTCCAGTGCTCCCAGTCACCTAAAGGTAAACGATGCTGAGAATTATTGATCTCAAGGAACTAAAATTGGGTTTATAAACACAGTCTGCATGATCATAATAGGCAATTGTCTAGTTATATTATATAATAATGGCTGCCTGAAGTCACCACAAGGGGGAGCTCACTACATTCACTTTTATACAGCTCCCATTGAACTCAATGATAAACCTGTCTTCAGTGAGCTCCTAAGCTCCCCCTAGTGGTGGCTGCAGGCAGCAAGATTTTTCATTCTGTGCAAAGAGAAGCAGGGGATTTGAAGTATAAATAGGAAAATGGCACTGACCCCTAAAAAGTATAAAAATAAACAGCACAGAACTTTACCTATTTAGAAGAAAAACAAAAACAAATGCTAGTAAAACTTTATCAATCATATAATTCAGCGTACGGATAATGACAGGCATGTACACAGTGGAGTCCCATCGTTATGACCACCACTAATATCCAGAATAACCACCGTGTGCAGCACAGACAGCAGCCAGACGGGCTGGGAGGGACTCAAAAGGTGCTGGTCGGCGGTGTCAGGTATTTGGCGCCATGCTGACTGCAGAACATCCATAGAGCCAACAAGACAATCGTGGTCCTGCAGATGCTCAATTGGGTTCAAGTCTGGAGAATTAGGGGCCAGGGAAAGACTTGGAAGTCTCGGTCGTGTCCTTCCAACCACTGTGGGACATTTCTAGCCGTGTGACATGTCGCATTGCATTGCTGGAAGATTCCATCTGCCCCAGGGAATACAATCAGCATGTAGGGGGGACGTGATCTGCAACAATGGATTCATATCCAAATCTCTTCAGAGCCGTCCACATGGATGAGTGGCCCAGAGAATGCCATGAAACATCCCCCAGCCCATAACGCTGCCGCCACCGGCTCGTGTTCTTCCAGCAATGGCTGCCGGGTGTTTGTTCTCTGATGATTCTCACCTGACGAACCAACGTCCATCCGTTCCATGAAGCAGAAAACGAGACTCATCGGAGAAGACGACCCTTCACCAATCATCGGTGGTCCAATTCCGATACTGCCGGGCAAATTGAAGCCTTTTTTTCCAATGCACCTTTGTTACATAGGTGCAGTGATCGTCCGTCGGCTTCGGAGCCCTATACGCAGTCGGGTTCCTTGAACTGTTGTATTAGACACATGTCTGGTAGCCGCCTGGTTGATTTTCATGGTGAGCTGCTCCACTGCAGCGTGATGTTTGGCCCTCGCGCACCTTCATAGCCGAAGTTCACCTCCCATATCAATGGCACGTGGTGCTCCGCAGTTTCCAAGTCGGTTATTCCCAATGATGCCATTTATCCGCCCACGATACACTGTCACCACAGCACCATTCACAAACTGCACTCTGTGAGAAATACCGCCACCCTTGGCCTGAAAGCCAATAATCGTCCCTTTTTGCAACTCTGATAAATCTCCCCTTTTACGAGTGAAATGACTTCAGACTATCGCACACCTTGTACACCCAGCAAGCCAGCCCACGACACATCACTTCCTTCGTGGGCTACACGCTGCTGACGTCAAAAGTAGGAGGATGTCATAATAATGGGACTGTGCATATCCTTGCATTACATGGACGACCATTTATTTGTATGGCTGACATGTAATGCTACATTTGAAGGGGAAATATGTGGCTGGCTGCAGCTTCCCCCAGTGAGGACGGCTGATCGCTGTGGGTGACAGATGCCGAAACAGTGGCGATCAGCTGATCACAACACCGTTTTTTTTTTTTTTAAAGAGGTTGTCTTCATGAGACAAGCCCTATATTATAGCTCCATCGTCTTTATTGATGCTGTACAATGTGGTTGAAAACAGAGATGACAACATACCGATACCAGTACAATGAACTAAACTATAGCAGTTTCTAATACAACTGTGACAAGATACAGTATGAGAGAGAGGCCTGAAGAGAAGTGCTTCACATTGTATAGAATGGAAATCAGAGCCACACTTTAATGTAGTTTACCATTTTCATTTACTAGGAACTCAAACATTGGTTGGAGAGCCCCTGGGTCAGCTTCTGGTAAGTCCAACTTGCTTTCGTGGTTTCTGAGAAAGGCCTCAAGGCGGTCACGACTGTCCAGCTCAAGCAGAGCCCCTAAACTCCACATCAGTGCGAAGACAAATAATCGGTGAAAATGTCCGGGGTGTATAGCATTGTACACGGCTTTTGCAGGAATACAGCCTTCCAAGAGATTAAGGGACTGCAGATAGAAAACAAGACGCAATATTAATTTTAACAATGTATATACGACTGTCTCCAGGTTAAGCAGAAACGTAAACCTACAAAAATAGTGGTAGCTAAAGGGATTAACACAAACGTCAAGACACACTCATGTGATGCATGTGGGAAGAAGTACTAAGACCAAAGTCATCATAGCAATGTGAACAGCTCCTGGCTGGAGGAGACACAGCCTCCCCCCTCTCTTCCATTAAAGTCCCAGCAACATCGTGCAGCCCATTAGGTGTATATAACTAAATAGCAGCAATCACACGTCGTGGTCAAAATGCATTTTTGTTATGCCACAAATCGTGTCAAAACCTCAGTCTTCCTACTTTTTTGCAAAATTCACTGCAAAATTAAGCGGTTTTGCAGCGAATTGTGACAAAAAAGGATTTTTACCGTGACGTGTTAACCAAGCCTTACAGGAAAATGTTGTCACCCTAATGGGGCCAATAGTTTTTGGATATTACACAAATGGGGTGACATTTGGAACCTCCGAGAACACATGGCTAAATAGGAAGTTGTAATAACAGATTGTGCTCATGGTAATCTCGCTCCGAACGTCAGAAGTTGTGATTGAGTTGAGACGCTAGATGAACTCCTCCTAGAATTCACACCTTATTGTGAGTTTCAGAAAATCTCTTCATCTAGTTTTCTTCTGCGATATCAAAAACTGATCCTAGAAAATATTTCTATTCTTTCTTCTGTTGCTCACAAGTTCTGACATATCACTGAGCCTCAGCTAAGGTTCGTGTTCATCACTCCACAATTCGAAGGTCACCGAGCAAAAGTAATGATGGTGTGAGTGGGCGCTACTGCCTCAGGACCGAGACAACGTTCTCTGTGCAATGGGGCACCCGGTCTTAGTAAACAACGGCCTAGGCAAAACTAATGAAGTAAAACAGTCCAAGACACAAAAGTCAGTCTTCATTCGAGGAGAAAATAACTTCTGAATAGGCCGAGTCTAAGAAGAGTTCTCCAATAGTGATGTGAAAGACACCAAACTTCAGATAAACTGAATTCTGTGAAAAACCTTAATAATAACCATGAAAAAATAGAATGTATGATATGACATAATGCAGTAAATATGAAAGGAATGTAAGAAAGACATTGAATTATTGGATGTCAGATAAACTCTTAGATGAAACATTTTTTTTCGGGGAGACAGAGACATATTTGGAACAGGTAGTAGAGCAGATAATGTATGATTTCTCTTTTATACATGTTGGATGAAGTCTTTAGTGACTGAGGGGAGACTTATAAGAACCTTGCGGGACCCTTTATTCTAGTGATCGGTGGGGGGGATCACCATATAGACATCACTGGTAACATCTTCTAATACTGAGGCTTGTTAGATAATATGTAATATTAAAAGGGACACTCAGGCCAAAACTAACCTTTCCCATGTGTACCATTCTGGTATTCCATGTGTCAGTCTCTCACCTGTTATTTATCTCTATATATCAGACCAGGATGGTTGCTTAGCAGCAGTGTGTATCCGGCTCGGTGACTACTTTCTCTACTTGAGTCTATGGAGATCTATGTGTCACTCATCACAGGCTCCAGCAGTTCCTGTACCACACTAGTTTTTCACGGGGGGGGGGGGGGGGGGGGGGGGGGGACAGAAACTTCTATCATCAGGTACCACTGATATTTAGACAGGTTCCTGTCACACAGGTGTAGAACAATATAGTGCAGCCTCCCTGTCTGTATACTTATGGTTTCTCAGCTTATTTAGGAGAATATAGAGAAAATGATAATCACAGTGTTCCCCAGCATGCAGAAATGGTATGGTCTTTAGATGGTAATGAGATGCTGTGCTAAAGCATCATGGGATTGATAGCAAAGCAGAGAGGAAGAGAAAGCTGGGGAAATCTAAGAATGAAGATGGAGGCTTTTTTAAAGCACAGACAAAGCAGCAGTTCAAAAAGTAAGTAGAGTATACATAAAAGAAGTGTAAGGTGTGGTATACAGTCAGGTGGGGGGTGCAGACATGGAAAGTTGTGTAACCACTGGAGGTCTTCTTTAATAAAATAACAGTGAATATCTCTCCCACATGGGTCATATACATCCTAGGAATAATTCATAGTTCCCTGGCATCGTACCCCATGATCTGGGCGGGCAGAGCATTTGTTAATCTTATAAGAAGCTTTATTCCTGCTGTGACAGCTGCTGCTCAGTGATATAACTGGAATAGAGATATACAAAGGATAAAGAGGGGGACATGCCATTTACCTGCATAATGTAATTACACTCCAGAAGCTGCATTTTTGGATGTAGATTCAGATGCATGTACGTATAAGTATCCTCAAAGACCCTATCATACAAGACTTGGAAAATATCTCTTTCTGCGTCCAAGCGTTTATTCAACCAAGCCTGTAGGGTGAGAAGACAGGACTTTTTTAAGTAACTCTTAGTTAACATTACTCTTTCCTCTATGTACTGTCAAGCATATACGTGGCCGGGGATTGGATAAAGGTTCGGTATCTGTACCTCTAATATTGGTCTCCAGTTGAGAACTGATGAGCTGAGAAAAACCATGCCCATCCGGGATACTGTTGCAGGCGATGCGTTCTCTATACTGTGCACTTCAAATAGCAGTTTGCAGGAAGGAGCCATTGGAATGCGGTCACCATTCGCCAATGTGAGAGTTTTATTATCATCCAGCACTGAATTCAGGTTCTCAATCCATATGGCATCTACAGGACCATCCAAGACAATCCAGATGTTTTCACCTATGAGTAAGCAATATGAGATGTCAGATGACCAGATAATAAAAACATTGAAGCTTTATTGTAAAAAGTTAAATAAATAAATGGGTAGTCTTATCGCCATGTCTGCAATCAATATGTCTCCTTATGTCCATATCATCATTATCTGAAATGCATTGTAACACTCCCCTAAACTTCCATGTCATCCTCTATATTTGCCCTGGTTGCTATCAGAGCTGTCCACCATCATAATGCGCACTGAAATTGAAGCCGTCCTCTCCCTTCTCCTCTGTGTCTGAGCAGCTTCGCCCTGCTGCAGAGTGATACGGTGCCTGGTGGTATTATTAGGATACTGCACATTATTTGGGCCTATATTGTGGTATTATGTGGGCTGTATATGGCATAATCTTAATTCTAATAATCATATATTAATCTTTATTTATCAAGCGCCAACATATTACGCAGCACTTTACAATTCAGAGGGAACGTGTACAGACAATATCAGACATTACATAGTGATAAACTAATTATCAAGAGGAGTGAGAGTCCTGCTCGCAAGAGCTTACAATCTATGATGAAATACGGGAGACACAAGAGGAGTGAGGACGCTGATCACAAGAGCTTACAATCTTTGATGAAATAGGGGAGGACACTGATCACAAGAGCTTACACTCTATGTGGATACAGAGGAGTGAGGACGCTGATCACAAGAGCTTACAATCTATAATGAAATACGGGAGACACAAGAGGAGTGAGGACGCAGATCACAAGAGCTTACAATCTATAATGAAATACGGGAGACACAAGAGGAGTGAGGACGCTGATCACAAGAGCTTACAATCTATGAGGAAATAGAGGAGACATAAGAGGAGTGAGAGCCCTGCTCACAAGAGCTTACAATCTATGATGAAATAGGGGAGGCACAAGAGGAGTGAGGACGCTGATCACAAGAGCTTACAATCTATGAGGATACAGAGGAGTGAGGACGCTGATCACAAGAGCTTACAATCTATGTGGATACCGAGGAGTAAGGACGCTGATCACAAGAGCTTACAATCTATGAGGATACAGAAGAGTGAGAATGCTGATCACAAGAGCTTTCAATCTATGAGGATACAGAAGAGTGAGAACGCTGATCACAAGAGCTTACAATCTATGAGGATACAGAAGAGTGGGAACGCTGATCACAAGAGCTTACAATCTATGAGGATACAGAAGAGTGAGAACGCTGATCACAAGAGCTTACAATCTATGAGGATACAGAAGAGTGAGAACGCTGATCACAAGAGCTTACAATCTATGAGGATACAAAAGAGTGAGAACACTGATCACAAGAGCTTACAATCTATGAGGAAATAGAGGAGACATAAGAGGAGTGAGGACGCTGATCACAGGAGCTTACAATCTATGAGGATACAGAAGAGTGAGAACACTGATCACAAGAGCTTACAATCTATGAGGAAATAGAGGAGACATAAGAGGAGTGAGGACGCTGATCACAGGAGCTTACAATCTATGAGGAAATAGAAGAGTGAGAACACTGATCACAAGAGCTTACAATCTATGAGGAAATAGAGGAGACATAAGAGTGAGGACGCTGATCACAAGAGCTTACAATCTATGATGAAATAAGGGATGTACAAAAAGTGAACGTTTAGTACAATGGTCCAGCCATCCTTTATATAATAGAGTAGGACACATAAAGCTGCATGAGCCGGTCACCAGCCAGTATCTGTGTATGACTGATATGAAGGGCATTAGGGTGTAAGGAGTGTGTGGGATACTGCTGAATGAGGGCTCAGGTTCTGGTCAGAAAGATGAGCCTGGCTGCCGTATTCCGGATAGATTGTAGAGAGGAGAGTTTAGTGAGGAGAAGATGATTAGTAATGAGTTACAGGAGACAGGACGAGAGAATCAGAGCGACAATGAGAGTTTTGGCTGTTTCAACAGTAAGAAAAGGGCGAATTCTGGAGATGTTTTAAAGGTGAAGGTGAGAGCAGCGTGTAAGCTATTGTATACGTGAAGTAAAGGAAAGATCTGAGTCAAAAATAACCCCAAGACAGCAGGCATACTGCCATGGAGTGATGATAGAGCTACACACTGAGATGGAGAGATCAGGTTTAGGTAGGTTAGTAGATGGTGGGAACACAAGGAGCTCAGTTTATGAAAGATTCAGTATCAGAAAGAGAGAGCACATGATGGTAGAGACAGCGGACAGACAATTACTGGCGGACATGATGATAGAGACAGAGAACAGACAATCACTGGAGGACATGATGATAGAGACAGAGAACAGACAATCACTGGCGGACATGATAGAGACAGAGAACAGACAATCACTGGAGGACATGATGATAGAGACAGCGGACAGACAATCACTGGAAGACATGATGATAGAGACAGCGGACAGACAATCACTGGCGGACATGATGATAGAGACAGAGAACAGACAATCACTGGAGGACATGATGATAGAGACAGAGAAAAGACAATCACTGGAGGACATGATGATAGAGACAGAGAACAGACAATCACTGGAGGACATGATGATAGAGACAGCAGACAGACAATCACTGGAGGACATGATGATAGAGACAGCGGACAGACAATCACTGGCGTACATGATGATAGAGACAGAGAAGAGACAATCACTGGAGGACATGATGATAGAGACAGAGAACAGACAATCACTGGAGGACATGATGATAGAGACAGAGAACAGACAATCACTGGAGGACATGATGATAGAGACAGCAGACAGACAATCACTGGAGGACATGATGATAGAGACAGCGGACAGACAATCACTGAAGGACATGATGATAGAGACAGCGGACAGACAATCACTGGAAAACATGATGATAGAGACAGCGGACAGACAATCACTGGAGGACATGATGATAGAGACAGCGGACAATCACTGGAGGACATGATGATAAAGACAGCGGACAGACAATCACTGGAGGACATGATGATAGAGACAGCGGACAGACAATCACTGGAAGACATGATGATAGAGACAGCGGAAAATCACTGGAAGACATGATGATAGAGACAGCAGACAGACAATCACTGAAGGACATGATTATAGAGACAGCGGACAATCACTGGAGGACATCATGATAGAGACAGAGGACAGACAATCACAGGAGGACATGATGATAGAGACAGCGGATAGACAATCACTGGAGGACATGATGAGACAGCGGACAGACAATTACTGGAGGACATGATGATAGAGTCAGAGTACAGACAATCACTGGAGGACATGATAATAGAGACAGAGGACAGACAATCACTGGAGGACATGATGATAGAGACAGCAGACAGACAATCACTGGAGGACATGATAATAGAGACAGAGGACAATCACTGGAGGACAAGATGATAGAGACAAAGGACAGAGAATCACTGGCGGACATGATGATAGAGACAGCAGACAGACAATCACTGGAGGACATGATGATAGAGACAGCGGACAGACAATCACTGGAGGACATGATGATAGAGACAGCGGACAGACAATCACTGGAAGACCTGATGATAGAGACAACGGACAATCACTGGAAGACATGATGATAGAGACAGCGGACAGACACTCACTGGAGGACATGATTATAGAGACAGCGGACAATCACTGGAGGACATCATGATAGAGACAGAGGACAGACAATCACAGGAGGACATGATGATAGAGACAGCGGATAGACAATCACTGGAGGACATGATGATAGAGACAGCGGACAGACAATTACTGGAGGACATGATGATAGAGTCAGAGTACAGACAATCACTGGAGGACATGATGGTTGAGACAGCAGACAGACAATCACTGTAGAACATGATGGTAGAGACAGCAGACAGACAATCACTGATGATAGAGACAGCTGACAGACAATTACTGGAGGACATGATGATAGAGACAGCGGACAATCACTGGAGGACATGATGGTAGAGACAGCTGACAGACAATTACTGGAGGACATAATAATAGAGACAGCGGACAATCACTGGAGGACATGATGATAGAGACAGCGGACAGACAATCACTGGAGGACATGATGATAGAGACAGCGGACAGACAATCACTGGAGGACATGATGATAGAGACAGCTGACAGACAATTACTGGAGGACATGATAATAGAGACAGCGGACAATCACTATAGGACATGATGACACAGACAGCAGACAGACAATCACTGGAGGACATGACGATAGAGACAGAGGACAGACAATCACTGGAGGACATGATAATAGAGACAGGGGACAGACAATCACTGGAGGACATGATAATAGAGACAGCAGACAGACAATCACTGGAGGACATGATAGAGACAGAGGACAGACAATCACTGGAGGACATGATGATAGAGACAGCAGACAGACAATCACTGGCGGACATGATGATAGAGACAGCTGACAGACAATTACTGGAGGACACGATAATAGAGACAGCGGACAATCACTGGAGGACATGATGATAGAGACAGCAGACAGACAATCACTGGAGGACATGATGATAAAGACAGCGGACAATCACTGGAGGACATGATAATAGAGACAGCTGACAGAAAATTACTGGAGGACATGATAATAGAGACAGCGGACAATCACTGGAGGACATGATGATAGAGACAGCGGACAGACAATCACTGGAGGACATGATGATAGAGACAGCGGACAGAAAATTACTGGAGGACATGATGATAGAGACAGAGAACAATCACTGGAGGACATGATGATAGAGACAGCAGACAGACAATCACTGGAGGACATGATGATAGAGACAGCGGACAGACAATCACTGGAGGACATGATGATAGAGACAGCAGACAGACAATCACTGGAGGACATGATGATAGAGACAGCAGACAGACAATCACTGGAGGACTTAATGATAGAGACAGCGGACAGACAATCACTGGAGAACATGATGGTAGAGACAGCAGACAGACAATCACTGATGATAGAGACAGCTGACAGACAATTACTGGAGGGCAAGATAATAGAGACATCGGACAATCACTGGAGGACATGATGATAGAGATAGCAGACAGACAATCACTGGAGGACATGATGATAGAGACAGCGGACAGACAATCACTGGATGACATGATGATAGAGACAGCTGACAGACAATTACTGGAGGACAAGATAATAGAGACAGCGGACAATCACTGGAGGACATGATGATAGAGACAGCGGACAGACAATCACTGGAGGATATGATGCTAGAGACCTCGGACAGACAATCACTATAGGACATGATGACACAGACAGCAGACAGACAATCACTGGAGGACATGATGATAGAGACAGAGGACAGACAATCACTGGAGGACATGATAATAGAGACAGCGGACAGACAATCACTGGAGGACATGATAATAGAGACAGCAGACAGACAATCACTGGAGGACATGATAGAGACAGAGGACAGACAATCACTGGAGGACATGATGATAGAGACAGCAGACAATCACTGACGGACATGATGATAGAGACAGCGGACAGACAATCACTGGAGGACATGATAGAGACAGCGGACAGACAATCACTGGAGGACATGATGCTAGAGACCTCGGACAGACAATCACTATAGGACATGATGATAGAGACAGCAGACAGACAATCACTGGAGGACATGATGATAGAGACAGAGGACAGACAATCACTGGAGGACATGATAATAGAGACAGCGGAAAGACAATCACTGGAGGACATGATAATAGAGACAGCAGACAGACAATCACTGGAGGACATGATAGAGATAGAGGACAGACAATCACTGGAGGACATGATGATAGAGACAGCAGACAGACAATCAATGGCGGACATGATGATAGAGACAGCTGACAGACAATTACTGGAGGACATGATGATAGAGACAGAGAACAGACAATCACTGGAGGACATGATGATAGAGACAGCAGACAGACAATCACTGGAGGACATGATGATAGAGACAGCAGACAGACAATCACTGGAGGACATGATGATAGAGACAGCGGACAGACAATCACTGGAGGACATGATGATAGAGACAGCGGACAGACAATTACTGGAGGACATGATGATAGAGACAGCGGACAGACAATCACTGGAGGACATGATGCTAGAGACCTCGGACAGACAATCACTATAGGACATGATGATAGAGACAGCAGACAGACAATCACTGGAGGACATGATGATAGAGACAGCGGACAGACAATCACTGGAGGACATGATGATAGAGACAGCAGACAGACAATCACTGGAGGACATGATGATAGAGACAGCAGACAGACAATCACTGGAGGACATAATGATAGAGACAGCGGACAGACAATCACTGGAGAACATGATGGTAGAGACAGCAGACAGACAATCACTGATGATAGAGACAGCTGACAGACAATTACTGGAGGGCATGATAATAGAGACAGCGGACAATCACTGGAGGACATGATGATAGAGATAGCAGACAGACAATCACTGGAGGACATGATGATAGAGACAGCGGACAGACAATCACTGGAGGACATGATGATAGAGACAGCGGACAGACAATCACTGGAGGATATGATGCTAGAGACCTCGGACAGACAATCACTATAGGACATGATGACACAGACAGCAGACAGACAATCACTGGAGGACATGATGATAGAGACAGAGGACAGACAATCACTGGAGGACATGATAATAGAGACAGCGGACAGACAATCACTGGAGGACATGATAATAGAGACAGCAGACAGACAATCACTGGAGGACATGATAGAGACAGAGGACAGACATCACTGGAGGACATGATGATAGAGACAGCAGACAGACAATCACTGGCGGACATGATGATAGAGACAGCGGACAGACAATCACTGGAGGACATGATGATAGAGACAGCGGACAGACAATCACTGGAGGACATGATGCTAGAGACCTCGGACAGACAATCACTATAGGACATGATGATAGAGACAGCAGACAGACAATCACTGGCGGACATGATGATAGAGACAGCTGACAGACAATTACTGGAGGACATGATGATAGAGACAGAGAACAGACAATCACTGGTGGACATGATGATAGAGACAGCAGACAGACAATTACTGGAGGACATGATAATAGAGACAGCGGACAATCACTGGAGGACATGATGATAGAGACAGCGGACAGACAATCACTGGAGGACATGATGATAGAGACAGCGGACAGACAATCACTGGAGGACATGATGATAAGAGACAACGGCCAGACAATCACTGGAGGACATGATGATAGAGGACAGCTGACAGACAATCACGGGAGGGCATGATGATAGAAACAGCGGACATTCACTGGAGGACATGATGATAGAGACAGAGAACAGACAATCACTGGAGGACATGATGATAGAGACAGCTGACAGACAATCACTGGAGGACATGATAGAGACAGAGGACAGACAATTACTGGAGGACATGATGATAGAGACAGCTGACAGACAATCACTGAAGGACATGATGATAGAGACAGCAGACAGACAATCACTGGAGAACATGATGATAGAGACAGCGGACAATCACTGGAGGACATGATGATAGAGACAGCAGACAGACAATCACTGGAGGACATGATGATAGAGACAGCTGACAGACATTCACTGGAGGACATGATGATAGAGACAGTGGACAGACAATCACTGGAGGGCATGATGATAGAGACAGAGGACAGACAATCACTGGAGGACATGATGACAGAGACAGCGGACAGACAATCACTGGAGGACATGATGCTAGAGACCTCGGACAGACAATCACTATAGGACATGATGATAGAGACAGCAGACAATCACTGGAGGACATGATAATAGAGACAGCAGACAGACAATCAATGGAGGACATGATAGAGACAGAGGACAGACAATCACTGGAGGACATGATGATAGAGACAGCAGACAGACAATCACTGGCGGACATGATGATAGAGACAGCTGACAGACAATTACTGGAGGACATGATGATAGAGACAGAGAACAGACAATCACTGGTGGACATGATGATAGAGACAGCAGACAGACAATCACTGGAGGACATGATGATAGAGACAGCGGACAGACAATCACTGGAGGACATGATAGAGACAGCTGACAGACAATTACTGGAGGACATGATGATAGAGACAGCAGACAGACAATCACTGGAGGACATGATGATAGAGACCGCGGACAGACAATCACTGGAGGACATGATGATAGAGACAGCGGACAGAATCACTGGAAGACATGATGATAGAGACAGCAGACAGACAATCACTGGAGGACATGATGATAGAGACAGCGGACAGACAATTACTGGAGGACATGATAATAGAGACAGCGGACTATCACTGGAGAACATGATGATAGAGACAGCAGACAGACAATCACTGGAGGACATGATGATAGAGGACAGCTGACAGACAATCACGGGAGGGCATGATGATTGAAACAGCGGACAGACAATCACTGGAGGACATGATGATAGAGACAGAGGACAGACATTCACTGGAGGACATGATGATAGAGACAGCGGACAGACAATCACTGGAGGACATGATGATAGAGACAGCGGACAGACAATTACTGGAGGACATGATGATAGAGACAGCAGACAGACAATCACTGGAGGACATGATAATAGAGACAGCAGACAGACAATCACTGGAGGACATGATAGAGACAGAGGAGAGACAATCACTATAGGACATGATGATAGAGACAGCAGACAGACAATCACTGGAGGACATGATAATAGAGACAACAGACAGACAATCACTGGAGGACATGATAGAGACAGAGGACAGACAATCACTGGAGGACATGATGATAGAGACAGCAGACAGACAATCACTGGCGGACATGATGATAGAGACAGCTGACAGACAATTACTGGAGGACATGATGATAGAGACAGAGAACAGACAATCACTTGTGGACATGATGATAGAGACAGCAGACAGACAATCACTGGAGGACATGATGATAGAGACAGCGGACAGACAATCACTGGAGGACATGATAGAGACAGCTGACAGACAATTACTGGAGGACATGATGATAGAGACAGCAGACAGACAATCACTGGAGGACATGATGATAGAGACAGCGGACAGAATCACTCGAAGACATGATGATAGAGACAGCAGACAGACAATCACTGGAGGACATGATGATAGAGACAGCGGACAGACAATCACTGGAGGACATGATGATAGAGACAGCGGACAGACAATTACTGGAGGACATGATAATAGAGACAGCGGACAATCACTGGAGAACATGATGATAGAGACAGCAGACAGACAATCACGGGAGGGCATGATGATTGAAACAGCGGACAGACAATCACTGGAGGACATGATGATAGAGACAGCGGACAGACAATCACTGGAGGACATGATGATAGAGACAAAGGACAGACATTCACTGGAGGACATGATGATAGAGACAGCTGACAGACAATCACTGAAGGACATGATGATAGAGACAGCAGACAGACAATCACTGGAGAACATGATGATAGAGACAGCGGACAATCACTGGAGGACATGATGATAGAGACAGCAGACAGACAATCACTGGAGGACATGATGATAGAGACAGCTGACAGACATTCACTGGAGGACATGATGATAGAGACAGTGGACAGACAATCACTGGAGGGCATGATGATAGAGACAGAGGACAGACAATCACTGGAGGACATGATGACAGAGACAGCGGACAGACAATCACTGGAGGACATGATGCTAGAGACCTCGGACAGACAATCACTATAGGACATGATGATAGAGACAGCAGACAATCACTGGAGGACATGATAATAGAGACAGCAGACAGACAATCAATGGAGGACATGATAGAGACAGAGGACAGACAATCACTGGAGGACATGATGATAGAGACAGCAGACAGACAATCACTGGCGGACATGATGATAGAGACAGCTGACAGACAATTACTGGAGGACATGATGATAGAGACAGAGAACAGACAATCACTGGTGGACATGATGATAGAGACAGCAGACAGACAATCACTGGAGGACATGATGATAGAGACAGCGGACAGACAATCACTGGAGGACATGATAGAGACAGCTGACAGACAATTACTGGAGGACATGATGATAGAGACAGCAGACAGACAATCACTGGAGGACATGATGATAGAGACCGCGGACAGACAATCACTGGAGGACATGATGATAGAGACAGCGGACAGAATCACTGGAAGACATGATGATAGAGACAGCAGACAGACAATCACTGGAGGACATGATGATAGAGACAGCGGACAGACAATTACTGGAGGACATGATAATAGAGACAGCGGACTATCACTGGAGAACATGATGATAGAGACAGCAGACAGACAATCACTGGAGGACATGATGATAGAGGACAGCTGACAGACAATCACGGGAGGGCATGATGATTGAAACAGCGGACAGACAATCACTGGAGGACATGATGATAGAGACAGAGGACAGACATTCACTGGAGGACATGATGATAGAGACAGCGGACAGAATCACTGGAAGACATGATGATAGAGACAGCAGACAGACAATCACTGGAGGACATGATGATAGAGACAGCGGACAGACAATTACTGGAGGACATGATGATAGAGACAGCAGACAGACAATCACTGGAGGACATGATAATAGAGACAGCAGACAGACAATCACTGGAGGACATGATAGAGACAGAGGAGAGACAATCACTATAGGACATGATGATAGAGACAGCAGACAGACAATCACTGGAGGACATGATAATAGAGACAACAGACAGACAATCACTGGAGGACATGATAGAGACAGAGGACAGACAATCACTGGAGGACATGATGATAGAGACAGCAGACAGACAATCACTGGCGGACATGATGATAGAGACAGCTGACAGACAATTACTGGAGGACATGATGATAGAGACAGAGAACAGACAATCACTTGTGGACATGATGATAGAGACAGCAGACAGACAATCACTGGAGGACATGATGATAGAGACAGCGGACAGACAATCACTGGAGGACATGATAGAGACAGCTGACAGACAATTACTGGAGGACATGATGATAGAGACAGCAGACAGACAATCACTGGAGGACATGATGATAGAGACAGCGGACAGAATCACTCGAAGACATGATGATAGAGACAGCAGACAGACAATCACTGGAGGACATGATGATAGAGACAGCGGACAGACAATCACTGGAGGACATGATGATAGAGACAGCGGACAGACAATTACTGGAGGACATGATAATAGAGACAGCGGACAATCACTGGAGAACATGATGATAGAGACAGCAGACAGACAATCACGGGAGGGCATGATGATTGAAACAGCGGACAGACAATCACTGGAGGACATGATGATAGAGACAGTGGACAGACAATCACTGGAGGACATGATGATAGAGACAAAGGACAGACATTCACTGGAGGACATGATGATAGAGACAGCTGACAGACAATCACTGGAGGACATGATGATAGAGACAGCTGAAAGACAATCACTGGAGGACATGATGATAGAGACAGTGGACAGACAATCACTGGAGGGCATGATGATAGAGACAGAGGACAGACAATCACTGGAGGACACGATGATAGAGACAGAGGACAGACAATCACTGGAGGACATGATGATAGAGACAGAGAACAGACAATCACTGGAGGACAGGATGATAGAGACAGCGGACAGACAATCACTGGAGGGCATGATGATAGAGACAGAGGACAGACAATCACTGGAGGACATGATGATAGAGACAGAGGACAGACAATCACTGGAGGACATGATGATAGAGACATCGGACAGACAATCACTGGAGGGCATGATGGTAGACAGCTGACAGAAAATCACTGGAGGACATGATGATAGAGACAGAGGACAGACAATCACTGGAGGACATGATGATAGAGACAGCGGACAGACAATCACTGGAGGACATGATAGAGACAGCTGACAGACAATTACTGGAGGACATGATAATAGAGACAGCGGACAATCACTGGAGAACATGATGATAGAGACAGCAGACAGACAATCACGGGAGGGCATGATGATTGAAACAGCGGACAGACAATCACTGGAGGACATGATGATAGAGACAGCGGACAGACAATCACTGGAGGACATGATGATAGAGACAAAGGACAGACATTCACTGGAGGACATGATGATAGAGACAGCTGACAGACAATCACTGAAGGACATGATGATAGAGACAGCAGACAGACAATCACTGGAGAACATGATGATAGAGACAGCGGACAATCACTGGAGGACATGATGATAGAGACAGCAGACAGACAATCACTGGAGGACATGATGATAGAGACAGCTGACAGACATTCACTGGAGGACATGATGATAGAGACAGTGGACAGACAATCACTGGAGGGCATGATGATAGAGACAGAGGACAGACAATCACTGGAGGACATGATGACAGAGACAGCGGACAGACAATCACTGGAGGACATGATGCTAGAGACCTCGGACAGACAATCACTATAGGACATGATGATAGAGACAGCAGACAATCACTGGAGGACATGATAATAGAGACAGCAGACAGACAATCAATGGAGGACATGATAGAGACAGAGGACAGACAATCACTGGAGGACATGATGATAGAGACAGCAGACAGACAATCACTGGCGGACATGATGATAGAGACAGCTGACAGACAATTACTGGAGGACATGATGATAGAGACAGAGAACAGACAATCACTGGTGGACATGATGATAGAGACAGCAGACAGACAATCACTGGAGGACATGATGATAGAGACAGCGGACAGACAATCACTGGAGGACATGATAGAGACAGCTGACAGACAATTACTGGAGGACATGATGATAGAGACAGCAGACAGACAATCACTGGAGGACATGATGATAGAGACCGCGGACAGACAATCACTGGAGGACATGATGATAGAGACAGCGGACAGAATCACTGGAAGACATGATGATAGAGACAGCAGACAGACAATCACTGGAGGACATGATGATAGAGACAGCGGACAGACAATTACTGGAGGACATGATAATAGAGACAGCGGACTATCACTGGAGAACATGATGATAGAGACAGCAGACAGACAATCACTGGAGGACATGATGATAGAGGACAGCTGACAGACAATCACGGGAGGGCATGATGATTGAAACAGCGGACAGACAATCACTGGAGGACATGATGATAGAGACAGAGGACAGACATTCACTGGAGGACATGATGATAGAGACAGCGGACAGAATCACTGGAAGACATGATGATAGAGACAGCAGACAGACAATCACTGGAGGACATGATGATAGAGACAGCGGACAGACAATTACTGGAGGACATGATGATAGAGACAGCAGACAGACAATCACTGGAGGACATGATAATAGAGACAGCAGACAGACAATCACTGGAGGACATGATAGAGACAGAGGAGAGACAATCACTATAGGACATGATGATAGAGACAGCAGACAGACAATCACTGGAGGACATGATAATAGAGACAACAGACAGACAATCACTGGAGGACATGATAGAGACAGAGGACAGACAATCACTGGAGGACATGATGATAGAGACAGCAGACAGACAATCACTGGCGGACATGATGATAGAGACAGCTGACAGACAATTACTGGAGGACATGATGATAGAGACAGAGAACAGACAATCACTTGTGGACATGATGATAGAGACAGCAGACAGACAATCACTGGAGGACATGATGATAGAGACAGCGGACAGACAATCACTGGAGGACATGATAGAGACAGCTGACAGACAATTACTGGAGGACATGATGATAGAGACAGCAGACAGACAATCACTGGAGGACATGATGATAGAGACAGCGGACAGAATCACTCGAAGACATGATGATAGAGACAGCAGACAGACAATCACTGGAGGACATGATGATAGAGACAGCGGACAGACAATCACTGGAGGACATGATGATAGAGACAGCGGACAGACAATTACTGGAGGACATGATAATAGAGACAGCGGACAATCACTGGAGAACATGATGATAGAGACAGCAGACAGACAATCACGGGAGGGCATGATGATTGAAACAGCGGACAGACAATCACTGGAGGACATGATGATAGAGACAGTGGACAGACAATCACTGGAGGACATGATGATAGAGACAAAGGACAGACATTCACTGGAGGACATGATGATAGAGACAGCTGACAGACAATCACTGGAGGACATGATGATAGAGACAGCTGAAAGACAATCACTGGAGGACATGATGATAGAGACAGTGGACAGACAATCACTGGAGGGCATGATGATAGAGACAGAGGACAGACAATCACTGGAGGACACGATGATAGAGACAGAGGACAGACAATCACTGGAGGACATGATGATAGAGACAGAGAACAGACAATCACTGGAGGACAGGATGATAGAGACAGCGGACAGACAATCACTGGAGGGCATGATGATAGAGACAGAGGACAGACAATCACTGGAGGACATGATGATAGAGACAGAGGACAGACAATCACTGGAGGACATGATGATAGAGACATCGGACAGACAATCACTGGAGGGCATGATGGTAGACAGCTGACAGAAAATCACTGGAGGACATGATGATAGAGACAGAGGACAGACAATCACTGGAGGACATGATGATAGAGACAGCGGACAGACAATCACTGGAGGACATGATAGAGACAGCTGACAGACAATTACTGGAGGACATGATGATAGAGACAGCAGACAGACAATCACTGGAGGACATGATGATAGAGACCGCGGACAGACAATCACTGGAGGACATGATGATAGAGACAGCGGACAGACAATTACTGGAGGACATGATAATAGAGACAGCGGACTATCACTGGAGAACATGATGATAGAGGACAGCTGACAGACAATCACGGGAGGGCATGATGATTGAAACAGCGGACAGACAATCACTGGAGGACATGATGATAGAGAAAGAGGACAGACATTCACTGGAGGACATGATGATAGAGACAGCGGACAGAATCACTGGAAGACATGATGATAGAGACAGCAGACAGACAATCACTGGAGGACATGATGATAGAGACAGCGGACAGACAATTACTGGAGGACATGATGATAGAGACAGCAGACAGACAATCACTGGAGGACATGATAATAGAGACAGCAGACAGACAATCACTGGAGGACATGATAGAGACAGAGGACAGACAATCACTATAGGACATGATGATAGAGACAGCAGACAGACAATCACTGGAGGACATGATAATAGAGACAACAGACAGACAATCACTGGAGGACATGATAGAGACAGAGGACAGACAATCACTGGAGGACATGATGATAGAGACAGCAGACAGACAATCACTGGCGGACATGATGATAGAGACAGCTGACAGACAATTACTGGAGGACATGATGATAGAGACAGAGAACAGACAATCACTTGTGGACATGATGATAGAGACAGCAGACAGACAACCACTGGAGGACATGATGATAGAGACAGCGGACAGACAATCACTGGAGGACATGATAGAGACAGCTGACAGACAATTACTGGAGGGCATGATGATAGAGACAGCAGACAGACAATCACTGGAGGACATGATGATAGAGACAGCGGACAGAATCACTGGAAGACATGATGATAGAGACAGCAGACAGACAATCACTGGAGGACATGATGATAGAGACAGCGGAAAGACAATCACTGGAGGACATGATGATAGAGACAGCGGACAGACAATTACTGGAGGACATGATAATAGAGACAAAGGACAGACATTCACTGGAGGACATGATGATAGAGACAGCTGACAGACAATCACTGGAGGACATGATGATAGAGACAGCTGAAAGACAATCACTGGAGGACATGATGATAGAGACAGTGGACAGACAATCACTGGAGGGCATGATGATAGAGACAGAGGACAGACAATCACTGGAGGACACGATGATAGAGACAGAGGACAGACAATCACTGGAGGACATGATGATAGAGACAGAGAACAGACAATCACTGGAGGACAGGATGATAGAGACAGAGGACAGACAATCACTGGAGGACATGATGATAGAGACATCGGACAGACAATCACTGGAGGGCATGATGGTAGACAGCTGACAGAAAATCACTGGAGGACATGATGATAGAGACAGAGGACAGACAATCACTGGAGGACATGATGATAGAGACAGCGGACAGACAATCACTGGAGGACATGATAGAGACAGAGGACAGACAATTACTGGAGGACATGATGATAGAGACAGCTGACAGACAATCACTGAAGGACATGATGATAGAGACAGCAGACAGACAATCACTGGAGAACATGATGATAGAGACAGCGGACAATCACTGGAGGACGTGATGATAGAGACAGCAGACAGACAATCACTGGAGGACATGATGATAGAGACAGCTGACAGACATTCACTGGAGGACATGATGATAGAGACAGTGGACAGACAATCACTGGAGGGCATGATGATAGAGACAGAGGACAATCACTGGAGGACATGATGACAGAGACAGCGGACAGACAATCACTGGAGGACATGATGCTAGAGACCTCGGACAGACAATCACTATAGGACATGATGATAGAGACAGCAGACAGACAATCACTGGAGGACATGATAATAGAGACAGCAGACAGACAATCAATGGAGGACATGATAGAGACAGAGGACAGACAATCACTGGAGTACATGATGATAGAGACAGCAGACAGACAATCACTGGCGGACATGATGATAGAGACAGCTGACAGACAATTACTGGAGGACATGATGATAGAGACAGAGAACAGACAATCACTGGTGGACATGATGATAGAGACAGCAGACAGACAATCACTGGAGGACATGATGATAGAGACAGCGGACAGACAATCACTGGAGGACATGATAGAGACAGCTGACAGACAATTACTGGAGGACATGATGATAGAGACAGCAGACAGACAATCACTGGAGGACATGATGATAGAGACCGCGGACAGACAATCACTGGAGGACATGATGATAGAGACAGCGGAGAGAATCACTGGAAGACATGATGATAGAGACAGCAGACAGACAATCACTGGAGGACATGATGATAGAGACAGCGGACAGACAATTACTGGAGGACATGATAATAGAGACAGCAGACAATCACGGGAGGGCATGATGATTGAAACAGCGGACAGACAATCACTGGAGGACATGATGATAGAGACAGAGGACAGACATTCACTGGAGGACATGATGATAGAGACAGCGGACAGAATCACTGGAAGACATGATGATAGAGACAGCAGACAGACAATCACTGGAGGACATGATGATAGAGACAGCGGACAGACAATCACTGGCGGACATGATGATAGAGACAGCAGACAGACAATCACTGGCGGACATGATGATAGAGACAGCTGACAGACAATTACTGGAGGACATGATGATAGAGACAGAGAACAGACAATCACTGGTGGACATGATGATAGAGACAGCAGACAGACAATCACTGGCGGACATGATGATAGAGACAGCAGACAGACAATCACTGGAGGACATGATAGAGACAGAGGACAGACAATCACTGGAGGACATGATGATAGAGACAGCAGACAGACAATCACTGGCGGACATGATGATAGAGACAGCTGACAGACAATTACTGGAGGACATGATGATAGAGACAGAGAACAGACAATCACTGGTGGACATGATGATAGAGACAGCAGACAGACAATCACTGGAGGACATGATGATAGAGACAGCGGACAGACAATCACTGGAGGACATGATAGAGACAGCTGACAGACAATTACTGGAGGACATGATGATAGAGACAGCAGACAGACAATCACTGGAGGACATGATGATAGAGACAGCGGACAGAATCACTGGAAGACATGATGATAGAGACAGCAGACAGACAATCACTGGAGGACATGATGATAGAGACAGCGGACAGACAATCACTGGAGGACATGATGATAGAGACAGCGGACAGACAATTACTGGAGGACATAATAGAGACAGCGGACAATCACTGGAGAACATGATGATAGAGACAGCAGACAGACAATCACTGGAGGACATGATGATAGAGACAGCGGACAGACAATCACTGGAGGACATGATGATAGAGACAGCGGACAGACAATTACTGGAGGACATGATAATAGAGACAGCGGACAATCACTGGAGAACATGATGATAGAGACAGCAGACAGACAATCACGGGAGGGCATGATGATTGAAACAGCAGACAGACAATCACTGGAGGACATGATGATAGAGACAGCGGACGGACAATCACTGGAGGACATGATGATAGAGACAAAGGACAGACATTCACTGGAGGACATGATGATAGAGACAGCTGACAGACAATCACTGGAGGAAATGATGATAGAGACAGCTGAAAGACAATCACTGGAGGACATGATGATAGAGACAGTGGACAGACAATCACTGGAGGGCATGATGATAGAGACAGAGGACAGACAATCACTGGAGGACACGATGATAGAGACAGAGGACAGACAATCACTGGAGGACATGATGATAGAGACAGAGAACAGACAATCACTGGAGGACAGGATGATAGAGACAGCGGACAGACAATCACTGGAGGGCATGATGATAGAGACAGAGGACAGACAATCACTGGAGGACATGATGATAGAGACAGAGGACAGACAATCACTGGAGGATATGATGATAGAGACATCGGACAGACAATCACTGGAGGGCATGATGGTAGACAGCTGACAGAAAATCACTGGAGGACATGATGATAGAGACAGAGGACAGACAATCACTGGAGGACATGATGATAGAGACAGCGGACAGACAATCACTGGAGGGCATGATGATAGAGACAGAGGACAGACAATCACTGGAGGACATGATGATAGAGACAGAGGACAGACAATCACTGGAGGGCATGATGATAGAGACAGCAGACAGACAATCACGGGAGGGCATGATGTTAGAGACAGCGGATAGACAATCACTGGAGGACATGATGATAGAGACAGAGGACAGATAATCACTGGTGTTTTGTATTAGAGCAGGGTTGATGTCATGTGAAGAGGTATAAAATTGATTGTCATCAGCGTAGAGATGGTACTGAAAGCCAAATCTGCTCATGGTTTGTCTAATAGGGGCTGTGAAAAGAGGAGCGGACCTAGGACTGATCCCTGAGGAACTCCGACATCAAGGGGAAGAGGAGAAGAATTAGAACCAGCAAATGACACACTGAACGAGCGGTCAGAGAGATAGGAAGAAAACTAAAAGAGAGCAGTGTCCTTAAACTCTTCCCGCACCAGGACGTACAGTTGCGCGGCGCACACTGTCTTAAACTGAAACTGGCCGGACGATAATGATGGTCCCCTTAACGTAATATTTTGTTTCTCAACCATTTGAGGCAATTACTGCAAACAAACCATTTATGTAACTCTCAGTGAGACTTCTGCACCTGTCCACAGGTATTTTGGCCGCTCCTCGTGAGCTCCGGCTGTCTCAGGTGTGAAGGTGACTTCTCCAGATGGCAGATTTCAGCTCCTTCCAGAGATGTTCAATAGAATTTAGATCAGGGCTCATAGAAGCCACTTCACAATAGTCCAATGCTTTGCTCTTGGACATTCTTGGATGTTTTTAGCTTTGTGTTTTTGGTCATTATCCTGTTGGAGAACCCATGACCTGCGGCTGAGACCAAGCCTCCTGACACTGGGCAGCACATTCACTCCAGAATGCCTTGATAGTTTTGAGATTTCATATTACCCTGCGCAGATTCAAGACGCCCTGTGCCAGATGCAGCAAAACAGCCCCAAAACATAAGCGAGCCTCCTCCATGTCTCACAGTAAGTACAATGTTCTTTTCTTTGTATGCTTCATGTTTGCGTCTGTGAACATAGAGCTGACGTGACTTGCCAAAAAGCTCCAGTTTTGTCTCATCTGCCCAAAGAACATTATACCAGAAGCTTTGTGGCTTGTCAATATGCATTTTGGCAAATTCCGGTCTCGCTTTTTTATCATCAGCTCTATGTTCACAGACAATGTTCCAACAATTATGTCCACGACTGTGTGTGTATATATATATATAATTAATCTACAAAATAAGGTGAGTCAATTTGTAAGTCCAATATATTGCTTATCCTGTAATGATCCTGAGTTGCATCCTGTATTATACTCCAGAGCTGCACTCACTATTCTGCTGGTGGAGTCACTGTGTACATACATTACATTACTTATCCTGTACTGATCCTGAGTTACATCCTGTATTATACTCCAGAGCTGCACTCACTATTCTGCTGGTGTAGTCACTGTGTACATACATTACAATACTTATCCTGTACTGATCCGGAGTTATATCCTGTATTATACTCCAGAGCTGCACTCACTTTTCTGCTGGTGGAGTCACTGTGTACATTACATTACTTATCCTGTACTGATCCTGAGTTACATCCTGTATTATACTCCAGAGCTGTAATCACTATTCTGCTGGTGGAGTCACTGTGTACATACATTACTTATCCTGTACTGATCCTGGGTTACATCTTGTATTATACTCCAGAGCTGCACTCACTATTCTGTTGGTGGAGTCACTGTGTACATACATTACTTATCCTGTACTGATCCTGAGTTACATCCTGTATTATACTCCAGAGCTGCACTCACTATTCTGTTGGTGGAGTCACTGTGTACATACATTACTTATCCTGTACTGATCTTGGGTTACATCCTTTATTATACTCCAGAGCTGCACTCACTATTCTGCTGGTGGAGTCACTGTGTACATACATTACATAACTTATCCTGTATTGATCCTGGGTTACATCCTGTATTATACTTACCAATTTGTAAGTTTTTTATCGAAAGTCAGCATACTCGTGGACAGATGCACCTCCTAACACCTAGCTTAGGTGAGCTTCTATAATGCAAGGTGTTTATTCTACATTGGATGACTGTACAGAGCCTGCTAAGCGCCTTCCCTTGAAGTGGGTCCCGAATAATTAGGTGAATTGTTTTACAGTCTATTGTACACATGAGGGTGTTTTTTGTATAGTGGGAGGTCTGTTTTAACGCTATAGGTCCGAATAGAAGAAAAACCCATACAGTAAATGATACCTTTTTTGGTTTTCAGTGTCTTCCTCCACAATGTAGAAAATATTCCATCTGTCCAGTCATTGGTTGCTGTATCCAGGCGTCCAAACATCTGAGGTGCCGTAATAGCCTTCGGGTTCATGCGCACCTCTCGATGTGGAAAACCACATTCTGTCATGGCTTTCATGAGCAAATTGATAACTGAGGATTTTCCAGAACCGCTAGGACCAAGAGTCATGAGCCCATGACGTACTTGAGATGTTTCATACAGCTGTAAGATACAAGAAAGAAATTAACATTTTCCTTTAACACCTAAAGCTGCAACATAAACTGTTGATTCATGGAGAGGGAATTACTTTCCTATGTGAGATGATAAAGTCTGAAAGCAGTGGTGTTTCTTTTGGCTTTCTGCACGGTAACATATTTGCTGTAATTTTCCTGGACTATTGCATAGCAACAGTCAATGTCTGCATCGGGTGACAAGAGTAGATCACCACCATTCTGCGTGATCTGCATTTCTCATCAGGAGAACCCTTACTGCCCCCCCCCCCAAACTTAAAGTGTCCCCTTCGTTCTTGTCATTGTTGCCAGAGGTCAGACATATGTGTGCAATCCGTTAAATTTCTCAACTTCCAAGCAAAGACTTTAGTTCTTTACCTGGATAAGTTTAAGGTTCCAAGGTGGATGATTTACCAGTCCAGATATTTTCACTTGACTTGTTACAGCTTTTTGGAGATCCATGTATGAATTTCTGTCTAACTGAATGCCATGGAAAAGGTCATTGATCAGACTACAGAAGAGGGGTTCATCTTCATCAACCTGAGGGAAAACATATGAATGATATAACGGCATTAATGACAAATCCTGACGGAGAAGCATTGAAGAAAGAACTGCCCAGAAATGTCTACAAAGCAGATCAGTAATATAAGGTAATGGTCACACACAGTGGATGGTTTATAGTAAACAGCCTGAAAATCCATATCAAAATCTGCAATATATGTGGAATGCTGTTGATTTTTATTTTTTTATTCTGTTATATTGTTTAAATGATACAAACACTGGTAATCCTGTCCCCCTTTTTCTCCCTGTAAAGGATATAGGTACATAGTACTGCCTCCCTGTCTGTACAGATAGTACTGCCTCCCTGTCTCTCCCTGTAAATGATGTAGGTACAGATAATACTGCCTCCCTGTCTTTCCCTGTAAATGATGTAGGTACAGATAGTACTGCCTCCCTGTCTCTCCCTGTAAATGATGTAGGTACAGATAATACTGCCTCCCTGTCTCTCCTGGTAAATGATGTAGGTACGGATAGTACTGCCTCCCTTGTCTCTTTCTGTAAATGATGTAGGTACAGATAGTACTGCCTCACTGTCTTTCCCTGTATATGATGTAGGTACAGATAGTACTGCCTCCCTGTCTTTCCCTGTAAATGATGTAGGTACAGATAGTACTGCCTCCCTGTCTTTCCTTGTAAATTATATAGGTACAGATAGTACTGTCTCCCTTGTCTCTTCATGAAGATGATGTAGGTACAGATAGTACTGCCTCCCTGTCTTTCCTTGTAAATTATATAGGTACAGATAGTACTGTCTCCCTTGTCTCTTCATGAAGATGATGTTTGTACAGATAGTACTGCCTTCTTGTCTCTCCCTTTACATGATCTAGATCAGGGGTAGGCAACCTTTTTGGTATGGTGTGCCAATAAAAAAAAAAAAACTGTTGCGACGTACATGACATAAACAAAATCAGTTAATTAAAATTACATTTCAGTGTGACCCTTGTATCTGACTTTCTTTACAAAGATGATCCCAAATGTGCATAAGAGGAGACTGAACACAAGCTGGGGGGTGCACGTTGGAGAGACCACGGCTACTGAACACCAGCTAGGGGGAACTGCACAAAGGAGAGACCGCAGCTACTAAACATCAGCTAGGGGGAACTGCACATAGGAGAGATCGTGACTACTGAATACCAGCTGGTGGGAAACTGCACATAGGAGAGATCTTGACTACTGAACACCAGCTGGTGGGAGCTGCACATAGGAGAGACTGCAGCTACTGAACACCAGCTAGTGGGAACTGCACATATGAGAGATCGTGACTACTGAACACCAGCTAGTGGGAACTGCACATAGGAGAGACTGCAGCTACTGAACCCCAGCTAGGAGGAACTGCACATAGGAGAGATCGTGACTACTGAACACCAGCTGGTGAGAACTGCACATAGGAGAGACTGCAGCTACTGAACACCAGCTAGTGGGAACTGCACATAGGAGAGATCGTGACTACTGAACACCAGCTGGTGGGAACTGCACATAGGAGAAAATGCAGCTACTGAACACCAGCTAATGGGAACTGCACATAGGAGAGATCGTGACTACTGAACACCAGCTGGTGAGAACTGCACATAAGAGAGATCGTGACTACTGAACACCAGCTGGTGGGAACTGCACATAGGTGAGACTGCAGCTACTGAACACCAGCTAGTGGGAACTGCACATAGGAGAGATCGTGACTACTGAACACCAGCTGGTGGGAACTGCACATAGGAGAGATCTTGACTACTGAACACCAGCTGGTGGGAGCTGCACATAGGAGAGACTGCAGCTACTTAACACCAGCTAGTGGGAACTGCACATAGGAGAGATCGTGACTACTGAACACCAGCTAGTTGGAACTGCACATAGGAGAGACTGCAGCTACTGAACCCCAGCTAGGAGGAACTGCACATAAGAGAGATCGACTACTGAACACCAGCTGGTGAGAACTGCACATAGGAGAGACTGCAGCTACTGAACACCAGCTAGTGGGAACTGCACATAGGAGAGATCATGACTACTGAACACCAGCTGGTGGGAACTGCACATAGGAGAAAATGCAGCTACTGAACACCAGCTAATGGGAACTGTACATAGGAGAGATCTGACTACTGAACACCAGCTGGTGAGAACTGCACATAGGAGAGACTGCAGCTACTGAACCCCAGCTAGGGGGAACTGCACATAGGAGAGACTGCAAATACTGAACACCAGCTAGGGGGAACTGCACAAAGGAGAGACTGCAGCTACTAAACACCAGCTAGTGGGAACTGCACATAGGAGAGATCTTGACTACTGAACACCAGCTGGTGGGAGCTGCACATAGGAGAGACTGCAGCTACTGAACACCAGCTAGTGGGAACTGCACATATGAGAGATCGTGACTACTGAACACCAGCTAGTGGGAACTGCACATAGGAGAGACTGCAGCTACTGAACCCCAGCTAGGAGGAACTGCACATAGGAGAGATCGTGACTACTGAACACCAGCTGGTGAGAACTGCACATAGGAGAGACTGCAGCTACTAAACACCAGCTAGTGGGAACTGCACATAGGAGAGATCGTGACTACTGAACACCAGCTGGTGGGAACTGCACATAGGAGAGACTGCAGCTACTGAACACCAGCTAGGGGGAACTGCACATAGGAGAGATCAACACCAGCTGGTGGGAACTGCCTTCCTCTTGATCAACATGGCAGAAGAATGGGACAGTCACACGCAGCAGATTTTGTTGTAGAAATTTCTGCGACTGATAATCAATTCCATTCATCTGAATGGAGTTTTGCAGAAATCCATTCACCTTCTGCAGAAACAACCCTATTCAGATGAATGGAATTGATTTTCAGTCGCAAAAATTTCTGCAACAAAATCTGCCGCGTGTGACTGTCCCCTAATAGGCTAAACTGGACAGTCTTTTTTCAGCCTTACAAACTATTACTATATTAAAGGGGAATTTCAGCTTCACGGTCTACTATTAGGAGAACACTCACCCGTTACACATTATTTCAGTTACTTTGGTTTATTTAACGCACTTATATTAACTGTAGGTTCGACACATACCAGCTTGGAAAGGTTCATATCTCGCAATCCTCTCATCACAATACTGGATTCACTCTCCTCCGGTCTTGCTCTTTTCTGTGCCCCCAGTGTTCTCAAAACTGACAGGATGTTTCTCAAGCCAAAGTCATAATGAACCTACGTAATTATACATGTTTTATGGATGAATGTGCTACGGGTTAGTATATTTCACTGATTTAGAACAAATTATTAGGGTGTATTCACACGTGCCAGTGACATCGGTAATATTCCACGCAGACACAAAACATGCAGCATACGGTTTGACCTTAAATTACCGTGGTTTTGTGATGCTTTTTTTTGTCCGCACGGTAATTACAGTTGCTACCGTCACGTGTTAATATACCCTGAATAGGAATGTGAATAAAAGTCTAAATTCTCTGATAAATTAATTTCGCTTAGCAGTTATTTTAACACCTAATAGAAAAAAAAGTTTTGGAAGAAGAACATTTTCTTACTGGCTGTGCTCACATGAAATGTTTTTTGTTTGTTTTTTTATTTTTTAAATTACTTTTAGAGGAAAAATGGGAATAGGTATTTTTTTTTAACTTTTAATATTTGAATAATTATCATTACTAAAAACTTTATTTCACTTTTTTTTACACATTTTATTAGCCCCGCTATGGGATTTGAACCAGTGATCGTTGGATTGCTGGTACAATACACCGCCATACTAATGTATTGCACTGTATAGTAATTTATACAGCCTTCTGTTAAGCCCAGCAGGGCTTAACAGAGGCAGAGTGAAGGCAGTCCTGGGTGTCATGACAAGCATCCCCCCCCCTCCCGCGTTGCGGGGGTGGCAATGAGCTGTCGGAGGGTGCCATCAGCCTCTTTTCAACACCTCAGATGCTGTACTTAAAGGGTTAAACGGCCAGCAAATGTGGGATCGCTGTTCCTGCCCGTTAGTCCCGGGTGTCAGCTGTAAAACACAGCTAACACCCACAGGGTAAGGAGTGTTGTCAGCACGTGAGCGCGCTCCATACATGACACCCCCCCGCACCAGGAAGTAATAGCACGTCACGGTGTGCGAAGGGGTTAAACACCTTTGATCCCTGTAATATATTGTAGCCTGGTAAAGGTGCCCATACACATCAGATGGAGGCCGACCGTACCCTCCGATTTCAGTGAAACTGCTGTAATGGGCAGTTCTGACTCCGATGGCAGATGTCGATGGGAGAGAAGGATCAAGCATGTCAGATTTCAACATGCCCGATCCTTTGTTCCTGCGGGAGATAAACCGCTGAAAGAGTCTGGCAGCGGCTTATTTGGGAGGAATAGCGGTCGGCCCAACGAGTATTCAGCCAACAACTATCTAAAGTGTATGACCACCTTCAGGCTCTGTTCACATGGTGTTGGTGGTGGATGTTTGGCCTATACCATATCATTGCATACATCGCCCATTGGCCCACTGTAAAAAGAAAAAAAAACGTATACAACGCCATATTTTTTGCAGTATCCCCCTATATTGAAAAGCATAGCCTTTTGGCATAACTTGGGCCCATTTTACCCTATGGACATTTAAAGTCATGATGTAATACCCACGTCCTTGGCAGCGATAGGGTTAAATGGCTGACAAAGTACATACCTGTTTTGACAGCTGTTCTTCACAGAGTTTATACAGCACATAAAATTTCTGAGACAAGGACACGTTGTCCAGAAACCCACAGCTGGCAAGCTTTACTCTTATTATAATCTGAAACAGCAAAAATATGCAGACTTAGTAGTTCTATAAAAATCATGCAGAATATACCAGGTGATCAAGGTGCCAGCAGGTCATGTGTTCACCTATAGCCCCCGGCTTTCCTGTAGAACTTATGTTACGTTCGCATGTATTCAATTGGCCCCAGGACTTTGACACAATGTAGTTAGTCAGGTGATCAGAGAAGATCAATAGAACTACAAAATACAGATACAACATAAGTAGAAGCGTTTAGAGGAGCAGGCCGAGGTCTCTAGCAGTGCGGGTCAGTACCAGACAGGATCCAAGGCACCAGAAGATCAGACAAAGGTGATGATCAGACAAAAGAAGTTCATATAGAAGGTTGAAGTTGAGGTGTCACATGCTCATCTAACCCAGACACGGCTCTCCCCACCAGCTGCCACTGCAATGAGTGTTGCGGCGGGGCTGGCAGGGATGTCCGGTGGTGCATGTCAATCAATCAGAGAGGAAAGTGCTTTATTTAAAATGGCTATGCACATGTGGGGAAGAGGGTTTGGCTGGCAGCGCTTGGGCTCAGACGCATCTAATTTCAGCTCTTCTTACTTACCCTAACTTTTCTGCACAAATTTGCCGTCTGAAGGCCTAGATTTGCCTGAATTGAAGCCACTACAGCATACTGAACTTCAGCTACCTACTGTGACCATGGCACCGGGAAGGAAAGTGTTGGAATCCCACTTTTTGTGGAGGTTATGTGCTCAGGCCTAGCGCCTGCCATGTCTCCATCCGGCCTCTAAGCTTCACTGCACGCCGCTGCACTATGGCTGCTTACCCTGGACCACTCCATTCTCCATAAGACGGGTGTATGAGGCAATGGATGTTCTTCAACTCAGGCTTCTGGTGCTGCAGGTACCAGGTCACCACGTGGACCCGCGGCCCCATCGACACACTATTCCGGCCACTCTTGTGCTGGACCCATGAGGATCCTGACGCCTGGCCAAAGTAACTTTGAGCCAAACTTTCTTCTCTGTTTCGGCCCCTCGAGGGCATGCTCGGATATTGGCGGGTCTGCTGAGACAGCTACTCATCTGGTGCCTGGTGCCCTTTCCTCTGCCCTTAAACTGGATCCAGCCATGATACTTACACCATTCCCATGCTAAGCCCTCATATTTTCATGCTATACAGATGGTCATATATCACTATATGCAGTTTCAGGGTTATGTTGCTGGGGCTCATGACTGGGTTTGTATACTGTGTTCTCTGCCCGTTTACTGGGTCCAGCTTATTCTGCCCGTTGTTAAGACATTTTATTCTCCTGTATAAATGCTATGGTTCTCTCTCATGGTTATTCTAGTACTTGCTTTGGTTATGGCCCCCCCTCACTATTAGGCTTGATTCACACGATCGTGTCCATTTTACGCACGTAAAAAACGCAGCGTTCTTCCTGTATTACAGTTCCGTGCGCCATCAGTGTTTTTTTCCGTGTGGCATCAGTTTTTCATGTCGGTGTTGGTGAACATTTTTTTATTTCTTTATTCTTTTCTCTGCATTTCTTTAGCAACTGGTGCGTGAATCACGGACAGCACACGGAAGACGTCCGTGTGATGTCCGTGATTTTCCGCAAAAACGCACCAAAATAGAACATGCAGTGAGTTTCATGCAACGGAAACACGCTGCGTGAAAAATCACGCATCTGAATATCCCCATTGAGTTGCATAGGTCCGTTGTTTTCACGCACAGCACACGGACGTACCGTATACAACGTTCGTGAGTATCAGGCCTTATTGTGTAAAGCTAGGTAATGACCCATACATTTTTTGGCAACTTTCGACAGCTCTGGTCTTTACTATAGGGTCTACATATTTTGCTTACTATTTTAGATCCTCGTTTTTGTTGCTCTCCACTGCAATTTGTGCTATGCTTACATTTGCTTCTAACTGTTGTCTGCTTACATTTTATAAAATGATGTGTTGTTATTTTAATTATTACCCATCCTTGCTAATATTGAAGTTTCTCTGGAGAGGGGAGTACTGCACAGGTTCTTGTAAACCAGTATGAAAGGTGTTGGGACCAACCAGCGCTGGGCCACCTCTCTCCAAGGGCCACATAGTCACATGGTCTGGCACCCTGGTATGTGGGCCCCAGTCTTTCGCTCAAAGAAATAATAACTAGTAGGGTTACCTCTTCAGTGCACCTCAATTGTGTGGCAGAGAAAGTTGGAAGTCGGGCCGGCTTACCGACATTTAAATTCCAAAAATTTGGACAATTTAAGTCTGCCCCATTCTTCCCCGGGAGCCCTCACAACTCTCAGAAATGCCCACTCTTGCAGCAAATTTGTATAAGCTCTGCCCCTTTTGCGGTCCAGTTTGCGGGAGGCTCCTGCCAAAATCGGGACAGTTGGCAAGTATGAGATATATATATAGGCAACCTTACAAGCTAGAGTAGTGTCTGCCTCCTACAGACACTGCGTTGGGATTGATCTGCTCAGAATCTGTAGAATTGGTATAGGGTGTGTAAGAAGAGACAATATTTGTTTCTAGAGTCAGCCCCCAATGGCAGGAGTCTATAGAGATGACTACTGTGCCCCCTAATGCCACAAACAAGAACATTAGGATTTTATCTTTGAGATATACAAATGTATCACCTGTCGGTCAGGTACCATCATAGAAACAGTTCTAAATTGTATCTTCAGGTTCTCAGGGAGCTCCTGACGCCCAGCATATCCAGGATTCTAATGGAAACACACATGAAATTTAGGTAAGATCCCATTAAAAGTTCCAAAAATGATATAACTTGGATATTTGCAATAACACAAACTTACCATTGTCAAAAATATTCCAAATTCTGGATTTAGGTTAACTATGTCCCCATCACTGAAAATAAAATGTTTTCTCCTTTCTTTTCTTGCAGATAAGACTATATAAATCTGCTGCGCAGCCACTGACAGAACTGGGAGCTTAATACGGTTAAATTCATCAAAGCAGCCCCAGGACCCTGACTGAGCGAGACCTACAAATAGAAGAGAAAAACACAAATATCTGCAACTAATCTGAAAAAGGTCAGTAAGCTGTAATTCACCTGGGGGACGTACTGTAAGAGGTGCAATCATTAGAATATGTCAATAAGATACTTGGTGATATACTAATACTAATGGACAGAAAATGTGAAAATAAATCCTTTTGCTATTTTAATATATTAAAAATAATTTGTGTGTTTTGAGATTACCTACATTGGTGTCACCACCTGACTGACCGCTGATGTATGTGTCGTTTGTCTGCGCAGTTGCATTCTCCTCCCTTGACAGGCCGAGAACATCACGCTTTCCCTCTTGTACATTATAAACTATCCGGTCCTATAAGATTCAGTATATGTAAAAACTCTAACCAACTTGTGTTACCTTTAAAGATTCTTCCTAGCCCCCTGAAGTCCATCTGATCAGAACAGTTAAACACCACCACGTATTTCCCCAAAGCTTTTCCCATGTCCTTCACGGTTTCCGTTTTCCCAGTGCCAGCGGGACCAGCGGGAACTCCTCCCATGTTCATTCCTATAGCCTGAGCCAACGTAATGTAACACCTGAAAACGGCAGAATTAGGAGAATGTCATCTTTGTCCAGGGTAACGTCATACTAATGTTCTTCCCATCTGTCCGTGTCACCTTTCTTCCTGTCTGTCCGTGTCACCTTTCTTCCTGTCTGTCCGTGTCACCTTTCTTCCTATCTGTCCGTGTCACCTTTCTTCCTATCTGTCCGTGTCACCTTTCTTCCTATCTGTCCGTGTCACCTTTCTTCCTATCTGTCCGTGTCACCTTTCTTCCTATCTGTCCGTGTCACCTTTCTTCCTATCTGTCCGTGTCACCTTTCTTCCCGTCTGTCCGTGTCACCTTTCTTCCCATCTGTCCGTGTCACCTTTCTTCCTGTCTGTCCGTGTCACCTTTCTTCCTGTCTGTCCGTGTCACCTTTCTTCCTGTCTGTCCGTGTCACCTTTCTTCCTATCTGTCCGTGTCACCTTTCTTCCAGGTAGTCCGTGTCACCTTTCTTCCTATCTGTCCGTGTCACCTTTCTTCCTATCTGTCCGTGTCACCTTTCTTCCTGTCTGTCCGTGTCACCTTTCTTCCTGTCTGTCCGTGTCACCTTTCTTCCTGTCTGTCCGTGTCACCTTTCTTCCTATCTGTCCGTGTCACCTTTCTTCCTATCTGTCCGTGTCACCTTTCTTCCTATCTGTCCGTGTCACCTTTCTTCCTATCTGTCCGTGTCACCTTTCTTCCTATCTGTCCGTGTCACCTTTCTTCCTATCTGTCCGTGTCACCTTTCTTCCTGTCTGTCCGTGTCACCTTTCTTCCTGTCTGTCCGTGTCACCTTTCTTCCTGTCTGTCCGTGCCACCTTTCTTCCTGTCTGTCCGTGTCACCTTTCTTCCTATCTGTCCGTGTCAACTTTCTTCCTATCTGTCCGTGTCACCTTTCTTCCTGTCTGTCCGTGTCACCTTTCTTCCTGTCTGTCCGTGTCACCTTTCTTCCTGTCTGTCCGTGTCACCTTTCTTCCTATCTGTCCGTGTCACCTTTCTTCCTGTCTGTCCGTGTCACCTTTCTTCCTGTCTGTCCGTGTCACCTTTCTTCCTGTCTGTCCGTGTCACCTTTCTTCCTATCTGTCCGTGTCACCTTTCTTCCTATCTGTCCGTGTCACCTTTCTTCCTGTCTGTCCGTGTCACCTTTCTTCCTGTCTGTCTGTGTCACCTTTCTTCCTGTCTGTCCGTGTCACCTTTCTTCCTATCTGTCCGTGTCACCTTTCTTCCTATCTGTCCGTGTCACCTTTCTTCCTATCTGTCCGTGTCACCTTTCTTCCTATCTGTCCGTGTCACCTTTCTTCCTGTCTGTCCGTGTCACCTTTCTTCCGGTCTGTCTGTGTCACCTTTCTTCCTATCTGTCCGTGTCACCTTTCTTCCTATCTGTCCGTGTCACCTTTCTTCCTCTGTCCGTGTCACCTTTCTTCCTGTCTGTCCGTGTCACCTTTCTTCCTATCTGTCCGTGTCACCTTTCTTCCTATCTGTCCGTGCCACCTTTCTTCCTGTCTGTCCGTGTCACCTTTCTTCCTATCTGTCCGTGTCACCTTTCTTCCTGTCTGTCCGTGTCACCTTTCTTCCTGTCTGTCCGTGTCACCTTTCTTCCTGTCTGTCCGTGTCACCTTTCTTCCTATCTGTCCGTGTCACCTTTCTTCCTGTCTGTCCGTGTCACCTTTCTTCCTGTCTGTCTGTGTCACCTTTCTTCCTGTCTGTCCGTGTCACCTTTCTTCCTGTCTGTCCGTGTCACCTTTCGTCCTATCTGTCCGTGTCACCTTTCTTCCTATCTGTCCGTGTCACCTTTCTTCCTATCTGTCCGTGTCACCTTTCTTCCTGTCTGTCCGTGTCACCTTTCTTCCGGTCTGTCCGTGTCACCTTTCTTCCGGTCTGTCTGTGTCACCTTTCTTCCTATCTGTCCGTGTCACATTGTCTGTGCACATTTCAAGAACATGTTTTAAACTTTAAATTAATAGCATTTAAAAATATCAAATATAAACCTTTGTATTTTCACATGAAAGAGACGGTCCACAATAAACATTCCCACAGGTCTATAAAGGAACATTCTGTAATACTGTGTATGTTACGCCTAGCACAGGGCAGAGGGGGAGGAGCATGACACAGGAACCCAATGAACACGAATAAGAAGTCATGCTCCGCCCCCTGGAAGTTGACAGGTTTTCTTTCTATTTTATTTAGTGCAGCATGTGCTATATACATCACATCTTTGGTGCTCATTTTCAACAGGGAAAATATATATATTAAAAGCAGAAGTGCAGTTTCCACATAAAATGTACAACTAGCCGCACATTAGTGTATGAGACGTTAGAGAGGGGCAGCTAAAGTTTGTTAATGATGTTTTATCACCAGTTACACAGATATTGTAAGGATGTATTCACACAGTGCAGTTTCGCGAAACCATGGGAATACAACCTAAAACACATTCTAGTTGTGCCCATTGACGATAACTTCCATGTGGTAGACATACCGATCAGTGAGTTGTGTGATTACCAGACGTTCAGTACAGCCCAGAAATTCATTCTGATACTCAAAGTCAACGTCTGTGATGGACACGACCACTTTGTCCAGATTGTCCTTGAAATAGAATCGGCTCTGCTTCAGCCACTCAAAGTCCTTTGCAGATCGGATGTGCATTTTCACCTAATATAATGATATGACAGCGCAGTGTGACCTCAAACAGCTCTACCGGCTCAGGTAAAAATCAGGAAAGTAAGAACAAGAACTATAGGCCTTCCCATGACTTCATGCCACCCACATTCAATGCATTAACCATTGCTTCCAGCATGGGTTGTGTCGCGTCGCTGCATCGGTGAATATGCTGAACTCCATATTCCAACACCAACAAAATTTCCCTTTAAAAGCTTTGATTCTACTTTATAAATCTTTTATAATAAATGTAAATGGCTAATAAAAATACGTTACCAAGCCATCAAAGATGTCCCTCTGGTGAACATGGATCGTGATTAGAGTCTCAAACTTGATCCTTTCGTATTTCTCCAGGTTGAGGACAGTCTGGCCTATTAATGCATTCAGGATTTCCAAAAATTTCTGGTTGGTGCTTCGCATGACATTTCTATCTTCCTTTATGGTACACAAAGATTCTTCTGAGTCATGTGTCCATATTATCTGAAGCCCTAAAAGGCCGACCTGTAAAAATGATATTGATGTAATGAATCTCTGCAGTGTTATAAATGGAGAAAGCAATTCCCTCTTAAGCCTCATAGATGAGTATAGAAAGCATCGCAGAAACGGAAGAATTTGATCCAGCGCTGCTTCGTTAAAAGGACGTAATATTCCAACATTAAATCAGACTAGAGTAACATCCACTAGGAGTAAGGGCGGTTGTCTCAGCAGGAAGCCTACGCGTTTCCGACAGATCACCTGTCCTTAGTCATGGCACGTTGTTTTACTCTTGTCTGAAATAAAGTTGGAATATTACTTCCTTTTAAGGAAACAGCGCTGGATCAAATTCTTCCGTTTCTGCTGTGTTTGTACCGTGTGACGCCTCGTGGATCCATGCGCAGTCCAAATCTGTATATACATACTGGTGAGCTGGAGGAAGCCTCCTATATTTTCTTATAGAAAGCATCATATAACTGTACCCAAAGGGTGGAATATACATGAATTATTGGAATTGGTGTCTAAAACGTTAGGAAGAACCTGGACAAATGTACAGATTTAACCTCTTCCCGCAACTTGCTGTACATTTACAGCATGGGCCGGATGTTCCCGGGGTATACAGAAGTCATCCAGCTGCAACAGCCAGGATCAGAGAAACTCAGATCCCAGCCCATTAACCCCCTAGCGACCGTAACAGTGATTACAGGAAGAGTACTCCCTCTGTCACCGCATCAAATATTCTAGGTATCAGTCCACCAGCTTGCTGACTATTTCCAAAAACAGCAGGCAGAATTATTACAGCAGCTCTACTTGTAACACTGACAGATGTATTGCCATTTACTGTATTATATTGTGATGGGAAAATGTTATGTATAAAAAAAAAATGACAGAATTGCGTTTTTTCATTTCCCCGCTTATAAAAATAATAAAAGTTATTCAACGAAACATGAGCCCCAAATTGGCGCCATTAATAATACAACTTGTCCCGCAAAAATCAAATCTTCATATGGCTACGTCAATGGAAAAATTAAAAAGCTACGACTCTTGGAATGCAGGGATGAAAAAAACACGTAAAAAAATATTGCTGCATCCATAAGGGGTTAAGTACAGTCATATTTTCTTCTCTTTGTATAGGCTCAGACTACTGAGCTTACTATTTTAATAAGCGGCCGGTACACACATCTTGCACTGCTTATCTCTTGGAGGAAACAAAGGACTGGACTGCCTGTCCGAAATACTGTGTAAGTTTTAGACATTGCAAACTTAGTCAAGGCAGTCCAAAAATTTGCCAAATTTATCACGGCGATGCATGCTGAATAATACATTTGGCGTATCTAGTTAGACACTTTTCTTCCTTATACCCCCTATTAGTTGGCTTAAGTTACGGCAAAATCGTGCACATTTTTGATATCCCATTTTAAGCCACGCCCTTTCCACTAGACCACACCCCTTCATCCCCAAACCACGGCCCTTGCCGAGACAGAATTTTGATGTATTTTGCAAAGTAAATCTGCCTCGCTGTGGGAACTGATGAAAATAACGTGTTTACGGGCAGTAGCTCCAGATGAGGGTTGTATTCTGAGACTGAGAAAAACATTAAGGGTCAAAATGACAACCCAAGACTTTAGTGTCCAGTGGGCACAGCCTTGGGCAGCAGCACAGATACAGCATTTATTTGTCATTTTTGTTAAGGATATTTGATATTTCAGTCATTTACCTGTGCCGGAAAGTTCTTGAGAAAGTTGAGAAGCCGGAAGCCTTCATCATTAATCTGGCGGTGCGCTGATCTTATGACTCCATGTAATGAACGCTGCTGCATGGCAAGCAGCTCCCCCAACCAGACCTCTACAGGACCCCGAGCCTGAACTGGACTGTCCAACTGAAAAGTATTTCCTCATTTATCCAGTGTTATGTAAATGAAACATATTCTCTAATACAAATTATAATATTATACAGGCAATAGTCATTAAAAAACAAAAAGAACATTGCAGCGTTTAAACACCACATTAATCCAAAGCTAAAGCTAAAAGTGTGTAAAGAGTGAGACGGGAACAGACTTGATAAGATTCAGGTCTTCACTCCCAAACAGAGATCCAAGAAGACAGTAAAAGCGACAAAATCCTGTTCAATGGTCCATATTTATTGTCCCCACAGCAGCGTGCAGGGAATAAGTAACGTACGGAGCCGCTACACTGGTTGGGTCTTTTTCTTTTAAGTTCGAGGTAACTACTGTGAAAGGTCGAAATGTGGATTATTCCCTGTTGTAACAACATCACCACTATGTCCATCTTTTTTTTTTACATTTTTGGTACTTTTTATTATACAGCTTCAATGTATTCTATCATATATATATTGGGCGAGGACGTGGAGTCTGAGGCACAGTTGAGTTTTTTTTTACTCAGCTGCTTTTCTCTCTCTTACCAACTACAACCAAACTCTATGATACGCGCCAAACCTAATTTCTCGCCTTCATTGCAACTCATTATGATTTCATTTCGACGATAGAAGCAACAACAACAGGTAAGTGTTACTGGACGTGGTGGACAATCGAGTTGGAGCGTAGGATTTTCGGGTGGGAGTGGTCGACTGGTGGATAAGAGCGGGAGGGGGGAAAGCCAGAGGTGGTGAAGCCCAAAAAGGCTAATAAAAGCCAGAAGAAGATAAAAAAAAAAAGCCAGAAGAAGATAAAAAAAAAAAAGCCAGAAGAGGCTAATAAACGCACGGAGAGGCTAATAAACACCAGAAGAGGCTAATAAAAGCCCATAGAAGCCACACTTATATTTTTTTCTAATATTTCTTAAAAATACTTTAAGAGGCTCTGTCACCAGATTTTGCAGCCCCTATCTGCTATTGCATGTGATCGGTGCTGCAATGTAGATAAGAGTAACGTTTTTATTTTAAAAAAACGAGCATTTTTGGCCAAGTTATGACCATTTTTGTATTTATGCAAATGAGGCTTGCAAAAGTACAACTGGGCGTGTTTAAAAGTAAAAGTCTAAGTGGGCGTGTATTATGTGCGTACATCGGGGCGTGTTTACTACTTTTACTAGCTGGGCGTTGTGTATAGAAGTATCATCCACTTCTCTTCAGAACGCCCAGCTTCTGGCAGTGCAGACACAGCGTGTTCTCCAGAGATCACGCTGTGTCGTCACTCACAGGTCCTGCATCATGTCGGACACATCGGCTTCAGTTGATTCTGCAGCAGCATCAGCGTTTGCAGGTAAATCGATGTAGCTACTTACCTGCAAACGGCGATGCTGCTGCAGAATCATCTGTAGCCTCTGGTGCCGGTGTGTCCTCGCTCGTCTGACACGATGCAGGACCTGTGAGTGACGACACAGCGTGATCTCTGGAGAACACGCTGTGTCTGCACTGCCAGAAGCTGGGCGTTGTGAAGAGAAGTGGATGATACTTCTACACACAACGCCCAGCTAGTAAAAGTAGTAAACACACCCCGATGTACGCACATAATACACGCCCCGATGTACGCACATAATACACGCCCACTTGGACTTTTACTTTTAAACACGCCCAGTTGTACTTTTGCAAGCCTCATTTGCATAAATACAAAAATGGTCATAACTTGGCCAAAAATGCTCGTTTTTTAAAAATAAAAACGTTACTGTAATCTACATTGCAGCGCCGATCACATGCAATAGCAGATAGGGGCTGCAAAATCTGGTGACAGGGCCTCTTTAACATCATTCTTTTTGCTAGCAAACCCGTGTAACGTGTTTTCTATACTAGTATACATATAAGCTGTGTCGTTCTTTCTCAGCCAATTCCGTCAGTTTACCTGAACAGACGTCTTGTTGAGAGCTGGTCCTGTGTGTCACATCTAAGTTATGACCTTAGATGTGATCGATATCATGTGGATCCTGTGTGTCAGAGACCTGCAGAACTCGCTCTCAGTCGAGCCGTCTGTTCAGCTGAACTGATGGAATCGGCTGAGACAGAACGATACAGCTTCTAAGTACACAGGAAAAATAGAAGCTGTATCGTAAAAAGAAAACTTTTTTAAATAAAAGTCAATTAGACAAGTGATTTATAACACAAAACTCAGTGATTTAATAAAAAAACCAAAATAATTCCATGAGGGTGTGTACAGCCTTTAACCCCTTCCCGCTTCTTGACGTACTATTCCGTCATGGTAAGCACATCGTTCATGCTCCATGACAGAATAGTACGTCTCGGGAGGAACGGCCATATCGGCCTCCCAACACATACAGGAGCTGTGACAGCTACTGTCTAGTACAGCAGTTGCTACAGCTCCTTCAGCAGGTACCGATCACGGTGTCCCCACTGATTAACCCCTTAGAAGCCGCGTTCAATAGCGATTGCGGCTTCTTAGGGGTTAAACCACCATCGACGTCCCGCTACATGATAGCATCCGGCTATGCCATCTACGGAAGCCTAGAGGCTCTAATATATTGCACTAGGCATGTAGTGCAGTGTATTCGAATTGCGATCAGGGACTCTTGCCTTCATGTCTCCTAGTGGGACAAAATAAAAAGGTTAAAAAAAGTTGAGTAAAAATAAAAAAATAAAAGTTTTAAAATAATAAAAGTAAAAATACCCTTTTTTCCCTTATCATTTCTTTATTAAAAATAAATAAACAAATAAACTATACATAATTGGTATCGCCGCATCCGTAACGGCCTGAACTGCAAATGTATTTAGTTATTTATCCCACGCCCTGAATGCCGTAAAAGAAAATAACAATAAACAATACCAGAATAAATATTATGGTCACTTCACCTCCCAAAAAATGGAATAAAAAGAGATCAAAACGTCACATATACCTAAAAATGGTTCTGATCGAAACTGCAGTTCGTCGGCGACGGTAGTAGCACAAGAGGAAGGCCATCCCCCAACCATGCTGCTAAGTTTAGACGCAGAGAAAGCGTTCGATAAAGTCTCCTGGCCTTTTTTGGAGGAAACGCTAAGTAGACGAAATTTTGGGAACGTCTTTGTGGGTACCTGCACTCGCTGCAATCACAAGCAGGCACACAGCTACTTGTTAATGGTCATCTTTCCCATAAGTTGGATATATTCAGGGGCACGAAACAGGGATGCCCGCTCTCGCCCATATTATTTAATCTGTGCTTAGATCCCTTGCTATACCATATATCGGCTTCATCCATATTTAGAGGTATATATATCGGGAACAGTGAACTAAAAGTGGCAGCATATGCCGATGATCTTCTGCTGGTAATTAAGAACCCCAGATTCAGATTGTCTCCGATACTAGAGGAACTACAGATAATTGGTAGACTTTCTGGTTATACACTAAATATGGATAAAAGTGAGGCTTTATTACTGAAGGGCCCAGCGAAACCATTATGGACATTAGGGTGCCCCCTGAAATGGTGTGTAACAGGGCTTAAATACCTGGGAGTGCAGATAACCAGACATCCGGAAAATTTATATAAACATAATATCACAGCATATATCTCTAAACTAGAACAAACAATTAAGCTCTGGAAACACTTTCCGCTCTCGTTTATGGGACGGGCTAATTTACTGAAAATGGTAGAATTCCCAAAACTTTTATATATTTTTCAGTCACTACCCCTGTATCTTAGGCCAAAGGACGAAAAATATATTAACCAATTATACCGAGGCTTTATTTGGGTGGGAGGAAGGCCACGGATCCCGTTTCGTGTTCTGAAACAGCCAAAGGTTAATGGGGGCATAAATTTCCCAGACGTTCGCACATATAATCTGGCAGCCCATGCTAGGGTGATATCTGACTGGGCACAACGCACGGACTACTACACCGCGACGAGAATAGATCAAGCATTTATACCGCATATCTCACTTATGAACATGCTACATTTACCCTATGAACAAATACCTCAGGGGGTAAAAGGGAACCCCACCTTATTGGCCATATGGAAAACATGGAATAAAGTGCGTATGATACTACACCTGGACCCACAAATATCACCATCCCTCACTCTGATTAAAAACCCAAAATTTCAGGGGGGCAACTCCCACCATACATTCACTACGTGGCAAAGAGGGGGCATAATAGACATAGACATAATAGACATATCAAACCTATTGCATTCTACGCAGCACACGGTGCTATCACTGCAACCTTGGTAGTGGGTAAACTATCCCAGAATGAGTGGACGTCGAATTTTGAAAGACTGATACTCAACCCTGGGTCGAGGTCTGCTCAGATATCAAATTCTTATAAACTCCTGCACACACCTATAGATTATACAATAACACAAGTGGGCTTGACGAAGTGGAGGAAGGATGACCCGTCCCTGACGCCCACGGTAATCCTGCAGGCTACTATGGATGCATATAAATTTTTGCCATCAGCCAGATATATGGAAATGTGGATGAAAGTAATCCATAGAGCATACTTGACACCGCAGAGGGGACATAGAATGGGGATCTACTCATCATCTGACTGTTTTAAATGTGGGCAACAGGAGGCGAATTATACCACTGTATGTGGAGATGCCCACTGATTCAGAGCTTCTGGGAGAGAGTTAAAAAATTTGCAACAGATCACATGGTGGGACCTTTTCTCTGCAACGCCTCCTGGGCACTTTTGGGTAGTACGGAATCGGATCCGCAGGAGCACACCAGAAGGGAAACTCGCATACTACACATGATAGCTGCAGCGGGTAGAAAGGCGATATTACAGGTGTGGAATCACTCACAGGCACCGGCTTTCCGCATCTTTTTGGACAAGCTGTCGTTTGTGATGAAAATGGACTGGGTAGAAGCCTCTCATCACAAAGAAAAACAGGTACAAAAATTCTTTCAGATATGGGAGGGATTCATCGCACTGTTACCACAGAATGTGAAAGATAAGATACGCACGTGCTTTTGCTCAACAACATGGTACCAAAAACAAATAATATCAGGGGAAGCTCCATTATAATACCCTGAGAGATATACTGTAGGCTTGGGGTTAATGAGGAAACCAGACGACATGGGATAGTGAGACAGGGAGAGACAGGTCATTTTTGGAGGCAGAGGCGGCGGGTCTATATGTGTTGAAAAAGTTAAGTTTAACAGTATACCACTACAAGAGCGCTACTGTAAGAAGAGGCCTGGCAAAAAACATGATAATTGTTGAAAATGGAGATGTCAAATTTAATATGACATGTATAATATCGAAACTTGATGTGGATGCTGTACTGTTGTTGATAAAAATGTTGTAAAATGAATAAAAACATATTTAAAAAAAAATAAAAAATGAATAAAAACTGATCAAAAAGCCGCATGCACCCCATGAAAACTACAATGAACTCCTCAAGGGGTCTAGTTTCCAAAATGGGGTCACTTTCAAATGGTTTCCCCTGAACTGGTACCTCAGAAGCGCTGCAAATGCGACATGGCGCCCAGAAACCAATCCAGCAAAATCTACATGCCAAATAGCGCTCCTGCCTTTCTGAGCTCTGCCGTTTGTCCAACCAGCAGTTTATGGCCACATGTGGCGTATCGCCGTAATCGGGAGAAAATGCTTTACAAATACTGTGGGGCTTTTTCTCCTTTATTCCTTGTCAAAATTAAAAATTTGTATCTTTTATTAGAAAAATGTGATTTTCAATTGCACAGGCTAATTCCACAAAATGCAGCAAAAAACCTATTGGGTCTAAATGCCCACTATACCCCTCGATAAGTTCCTTGAGGGGAGTAGTTTGCCAAATAGAGTCACTTTTGGGGGGTTTCCACTGTTTTGGCACCACAAGACCTCTTCAAACTGGACATGGCTAATAAAAAGGAGGCCTCAAAATCCACTAGGTGCTCTTTAACTTCGGAGGCCGATGCTTCAGTCCATTATCACATTAGGGCCACATATGGGATAGTTCTAAAAACGGCAGAATCGGGGCAATAAATATTGAGTTGCGTTTCTCTGGTAAGACCTTCTGTTTTACAGGGAAAAATTGAATAAAAAGGATTTTTCCGACAAAAAATTTTTTTTGTACATTTCACCTCTACTTTGCATTAAAATTCCTGTGAACCCCCTAAAGGGTTAATAAACTTTCTAAATGCTGTTGTGAATACTTTGAGGGGTCTAGTTTCTAAAATAGGGTGTTTTATGGGGGTTTCGAATATATAGGCCCCTCAAAGCCACTTCAGAACTGAGTTGGTACCTAAAAAAAAGAGGCTTTTGAAATTTTATTCAAAATATGAGAAAATGCTGCTTATGTTCTAAACCTTGTAACGTCCTAGAAAAATAAAAGAATGTACAAAAATGATGCCAACATAAAGTAGACATATGGGAAATGTGAACTAGTAACTATTTTGGGTGGTATAACCCTCTGTCTTACAAGCAGATACATTTAAATTCAGAAAAATGCAATTTTTTCCATATTTTCTCTAAATTTTGCTATTTTTCACAAATAAACACTGAGTATATCGACCAAATTTTACCACTAACATAAAGTCCAATGTCTCACGAGAAAACAATCTCAGAATCGCTTGGATAGGTATAAGCATTTCGAAGTTTTTACCACAAAGTGAAATTTGGCAGATTTGAAAAATGGGCTCTGAGCCTTTAGGCCAAACTAGGCTGCGTCTTTAAGAGGTTTAGAGCCAATCAGCTAGATCTGTGCTCTACTTAATTCCTTCTGGGCTGCTTCCTAATTCCAGTTATTTCCTTCACTCTGGTTCGTCTGTGCATTCAGGGAGTATTATTGTATTTTTTAACCTTGCTCGTTTACCCGACTACTCTTTGCTTTCTCCCTAGTATTTGCTTCTGTGTATGACCTCGGACCGTTTCCTGGCTACTCTCCTGCTTTTCATTACTGCGCCTTTTGCCGCTCTTGGTTTTCGCCCGGCTTGTCTCCATTGTGGTTATTGGTTTACTCTTGCCTGTTTGCTCCATGTGTCAACGGCTACTCTGCAGACGCAACCTGGGGACTCGCTACAGTGAAGACCAGATCTCTGAGCAGAGGTTAAAGGGTGCAAGCTAGCAGTGTCTTAGGGTCCATTTACACGGGTCAATTATTGGGCAAACGTTCACAATTATTGCCCTGTGCAAACAGGGCAACGATTAGATGATGAACGAGCAAATGCTTGTTTATGAACTGATTGAATCGTTTTAACTTCTGAAAATATTATCGTTATCGGCAGCACATCTCCCTTTCTAAACAGGGAGACGCGCTGCCGACATGATAGAAATGTAGAGATTGTAATAATAGGCACTCATCCCCTTACTAGCTCCTTGTGAAAGGAGCAAATAAGCGCCGATCAACGAGCTGTCTCGTTGATCAGCGCTCATTTACACAGCCCAGGACAGGCCGTGTAAGACCATCACCTTTAGACTCTGCTCACCAGAGTAGCCAGCACCAAGACTGACTATGGAAGCACTTTTACTAGACAGGCAGAATCCTCATTATAATACAGGATGTAACTCAGGATCAGTACAGGATAAGTAATGTAATGTATGTACACAGTGACTCCACCAGCAGAATAGTGAGTGCAGCTCTGTAGTATAATACAGGATATAACTCAGGATCAGTACAGGATAAGTAATGTAATGTATGTACACAGTGACTCCACCAGCAGAATAGAGAGTGCAGCTCTGTAGTATAATACAGGATATAACTCAGGATCAGTACAGGATAAGTAATGTAATGTATATACACAGTGACTCCACCAGCAGAATAGTGAGTGCAGCTCTGGAGGATAATACAGGATGTAACTCAGGATCAGTACAGGATAAGTAATATAATGTATGTACACAGTGACTCCACCAGCAGAATAGTGAGTGCAGCTCTGGAGTATAATACAGGATGTAACTCAGGATCAGTACAGGACAAGTAATGTAATGTACGTACACAGTGACTCCACCAGCAGAATAGTGAGTGCAGCTCTGGAGTATAATACAGGATGTAACTCAGGATCAGTACAGGATTAGTAATGTCATGTATGTACACAGTGACTCCACCAGCAGAATAGTGAGTGCAGCTCTGGAGTATAATACAGGATGTAACTCAGGATCAGTACAGGACAAGTAATGTAATGTATGTACACAGTGACTCCACCAGCAGAATAGAGAGTGCAGCTCTGTAGTATAATACAGGATATAACTCAGGATCAGTACAGGATAAGTAATGTAATATATGTACACAGTGACTCCACCAGCAGAATAGTGAGTGCAGCTCTGGAGTATAATACAGGATATAACTCAGGATCAGTACAGGGTAAGTAATGTAATGTATGTACACAGTGACTCCACCAGCAGAATAGTGAGTGCAGCTCTGGAGTATAATACAGGATGTAACTCAGGATCAGTACAGGACAAGTAATGTAATGTACGTACACAGTGACTCCACCAGCAGAATAGTGAGTGCAGCTCTGGAGTATAATACAGGGTGTAACTCAGGATCAGGACAGGATAAGTAATGTCATGCATTTAGTGAGTCAACTTTTTCTGTTGATTAGTTTGAAAAGCATTCAGAAGTAGTCAGAATTCATTTAATATATATATATATATATATATATATATACATACATACATATATATATATAGAATAAATAAAACACAGTGCTTCTCAAGCTGTGAGACACCCACTAGTTGTTGGCCCAGCAGGTCAGGCAGTTTTGATAAAGGTGATCGTACACTGAACAGTCCTTTCTGTGGCTTCACTAATCTTTGCTTTAGCAATGTAAATGACTCCTTTTATGATTATTATAGGATAGGCCATCAATAGCTGATCGCTCGGTGTCCGACTGACGGGACCCCCTGCCGGCGTCAAACAGCTGTTTTGAAGGGGCCTTTGAAGTGAACCATTGGGCAGTCGGACCCCGAGTGATCAACTATTGATGGCCTATCCTGAGCATAGGCCATCAATTTTAAAGGAAAACCCCTTTAATGTTATTCTTGGTTCAGGAGACAACACAAGACAAATCGAGATACATTTTTAATTTTGGCATGGGACTTCCATTGGTGATGACATAGCAGAAAATGCTTGAGAAGCCCTGATATAACAGAACAGTTAGAGCAAAAGGAGAGAATAAGAAAATGAATGAAATAAAAGTTACCTTAATGACTTCCCCTTCTCGTGAAACTACAGATAAGATCTTGTCGTAGTCTTTATTACCAAATTCTACCTCATTAATATTGTCAGAAAGTGCAGGAAGATAAGGCTGAAATAAATTCAAATCATTTATGGCATCAGATAACATCTAGCATCAAATATGCTGTTTGTAAACGTACATGAATTCTAGTAGTCTCGCCCCTCCTGCCGGCAGGGAGACACATTTGCTGCCTGCATTTAGCCTAGTGATCAGCTATTATCTCACCGTGAAGCCAGATCATTGTGTCATTGAAAAGTTTTAATTTATTATATATGAGATCATTACATATTACATATTTATTGTAACATTTCAGATATATTGGGACTTTGGGTATTTGTAACTTAATTGCTTGTTTCCACATTGTGATCATCTTTTTAAATAGCAATGATTAGTTCTTTAATTACATGAGACTCCAGGATCCATCCAGTGATAATGGAACAGCGTTACAGAAACCTCCTGCATTCAGCCCCATCTCAGACACTCAGAAGCACCAGGAGGAATCTTTTGTCAGGGTTTCCGTCCCATTTTAGGCCTTGACATGTAGACATGCAAATTGATGTGCTCCCTAAGAAAAAATTGTGCCATGCCCTTGTGCAAGGTCGGTGGAGAACGCCAAGGGAAAATGACCCCTGTATGTACTGTATATAGCAATGCTATTTATGCTATTATGAATGTATATATTTGTATTGGATGTAAAGACTGATGAATACAAAGCAAAGAAATATGTGTCGGCCTCTTTATCTTTATTGTCTTCATGTGCCCCCAGCACTAGAGCAACACTAGTTGAGAAAACCTACAACATTGCATTGCAATCTACAACAACTGCATAGTGTCGACAATGTGTTACCGCACTGAGTTTATGTGTTTTTGTTGCATTATTTTTTCATGGTTAATTTATATGTATATTTAAAATATGTCTAAGAATTCTAGACGTTGCGCCCCAGGGGATCCTGAAACCTAGTAAGTAGCTTCAGATAAGGAGCAAGGCAGTGATAACAAGCTGGCCTCGATCTTCACAATCGACACCCAGAGATGTTCAGTAGGCCCAACTGAGCAAAGAGTGGTCCCTGTTAGATGGCGCTATGGATAGAGAGGATTATAATAAAGCATCAGGGACACCCGTCCTCCCTGCTCGATGTGTAGTTACGCCACCCTTTGTAGGCCTTTTCAAATTTAAAAAAACTTGTGTGAACTTAGTCTTAAGATGTGCGTCTAATAAGTCTAAGGCGTAGAGGTCACAAAAGAGCCTTGTGAGTGAAGTCTGTACGGCGGCAGAGTCCATAAGGTTCCATATTTAGAGACTTATGCACTACTTGCCCCTCCATACTCCGTCTCCATGCAACACCTTAGGGTATGTTCACACGGCCTATTTTCAGACGTTTGTCAGGCCATAAACGCCCTGAAAAACGGCTGAAAAAACAGAAGCTGAACACCTCCAAACATCTGCCCATTGATTTCAATGGGAAAAACAGCGTTTGTAAAAACGGCACGTAAAAAAACGTCCCGCAAAAAAGAAGGGCATGTCACTTCTTCAGCCGTTTTTGGAGCCGTTTTTCATTGTCTCAATAGAAAAACAGCTCCAAAAACGGACGTAAAAAAATGCATCAAAAAACGCCTCATGCATAAAAAACGGCTGAAAATCAGGGGATGTTTTCCCTTAAAAACAGCTCCGTATTTTATGGCCGTTTTTCGTTTGCCATGTGAACATACCCTTATTCTTACCTAGAAGCATTCAGAAAACTCTGGTAATACCTTGTAATATTATTATACTAATATAACAATTATTGTATAGCCTCTCCTCAGTCATAGAATTACAGATTATCATACCTGAATGGTGTGCGAATCACTTGCTTGTCCAAGAATCTCCAGAAGTACAGGGTCCGATACAAAAAAAAATCTTGGAAAAACGAGTCTTTTTCGCTCCAAATACCTTAAAGAGAAAACGAAAACCATATTCACATATTCATTAAAAGAAAATGAATAAATCAATAAAATCTAGTAACTATACATAGTGCGGAAATGTATAAAGTGAAGCCTATATTGTGCACAGGATTTCTTTAGAATGTAAGCTCTGACATACAGTGATCGGTCGGTCATCTCTTGTTTTAATGTAATTTAAGCACAAACAAATTCCTTTAATCCAGCGTCAATGGGAGCTGATAGGAGATGAATTGTCAAATATTCTGGGTATCTGTCCACAAGCAGCAGAATTAAAGTCTGCTAAATGCTAAGCGATAGATCTGCACCCCATCGATAGAGGCCCAGCCCAGGTCCCACATCAAGGCACAGATCAATCATCTATTTGTCATTTTTAACTTACAGCTATGTTGTTGTCCGGAATGATCACCTGCACAGCCGAACAGTGAAACACTCGTTTTAGTGATCTATGTAATTTGTATGGCCATCTTAAGATTTACATACATACAACTGATATACTGTAGGTTGCATAGGACATGAAATGAACCAGGTGCATAGTGGAGATACTGGACTACGGTCGCCATCAGCCATGATTACTGTAGCATTATACGACATGTCTTACCCTGTGAGTGACTTCTGACAGATCTCCAGCTGTTCATGTAGATGAGGTAGCAGGTTGATCAAGGTCTCATCCCCAACACAACACTCAATGACATTGGCTTTGTCATGCGCTCCCTGCATCAGCTTGACCCAGGTCTTGTCTATGTTCTTGAACCGTTTGGCCTCCTGCAGGTCAATAAAATACTTTTATCTGTATATTAATGATCAGGCGATTATCATTTCTGCAGTACGGGCGTGTTCACATGTATACATAGGCCTCTTATATTCACATCACAGTTGCCCTTCCGCTGAGGGGTTCCGTCGACTGCGCTATTGATTCCATAAAAACGATGGAACCCTGTCACAACGGTGACAAACGGAAAACATTAGCTAGGTTTCCGTCACCATTGAGTTCAATGGTGTGGGAAACGGAAGCTGAGGGTTGCGTTTGCCTTTCCGTTGAGGGGTTAACCCGACGGAAAGCGCCGCCTCAGCGGAAAGCGACGGTAATTTGAACACAGCCTTACCTGAGGTAACTGATAGGCTATGTCTCCAGAAACAAAAACAGCTTCCAGGTAAATCCAGAGCGTCTGAACCAGTAACCACTCCTCTAGGATGTCCGATGATGTGCTCAGCTTGGAGATCCAACTCTGAATGGTCTTTTTAAAAGGTTCATTATATCTAGAATATAAAAGGGAGAATTTTAAGGGAGGCAGATCTGAGCACAGGCACTCGTCTACTGCAACTTCATCCACCAGACAGTATTTCATTCCCAGGTAGATTTTATCAGCAATACAAATACACAGCATTTCCTATCATTGCACAAATATTGTATTCTCCCCAGAGAACTCAATGGGCTTTAAAATAAACAACCTCTTCTTTTTCCCATAAATATTTAATCTGTGTTTGTGCCTGGGCGCTAAGAGAAATTCAGCTGAAATGTGTCTGAACAACCACTGACAGACCACTGCCACAACACATTCATTTAAAGGGATTCCCTACTTGTTCGAAGGGTCTCTTGACAATAAGCTGATCACAAAGTCTTCCCCTGCTGGAACCCCCAGCGATCAGCTGTGATGTGCAGGGAAACCTGGCAGTAAAGGGCATTTTACACCTGCCGATATTCAGCCGCTGCAGCGAGACATCGTTGATCAGCGCTCGTTTGCTTCTGTCACACGGAGCTATGTATGCGGATGAGCGGTCGTTACTCCGATCGCCCGTCCCCATTCATTTTCATCATGTCGGTAGCGTGTCTCCATTTACACACCAAGAAGAGCTGCCGACAACGATAATATTTGACTTTTTTAAAACGATACGACCGGCAGATGATCCAGCGTTTGCTCGTTCATCTTTTCATCGCTGCCTATTTACACAGGACAATTATCAGCAACGAGTGTTCTTTGAATGCTTGTCTGCCTGATAATCGCCCAGTGTGAAAGGGCCTTAAGTGTTCAGTTTCCCTGCAGCGCCACCACAGGGGAAATTAGGCATTACACAGTGTCCATTCATATCAATGTGTTGTCTGACACCAAAAAGAAGAATTTATGCAGAACCAAAGATAGTCAATAATAAAAAAATGCAAATGCAGACAAGTATGAAAAGTTAATGCACACAGACTCGAAAAAATGTGAAAATGGTAAAGTATTCTGATGCTTAAAAACAAGTGCGCCATATACAGTCATACATAGGTTATACAAGGAATATCAATAGAACCACATTGACGCGAGTACATGTAGGGAAAGCATCCCTAAAAAATGTAATGGACGGTGGTATATTGATCTCATGAATGCACAAGAAAATAAAACTCCCATGGAAACAATAGTACTCGTGCACCAATAACTAATGCGGAATGTAACAATGGCATTGAAAGCCTAAACAGGACAACATGAGGACACGCCACACCTGACGCACGTTATGCAGCGAATGCTTCCACGGACGAAGCATTCCCTGTTTAGGCCGTCAGTGCCATTGTTTCCAGCAGAGGAGGACTGTGAATGAAGGCTCTGCTCTGAGGTTTGCTTTGGCTTTGGAGTTTGATTCATTTAAAGGGGTTGGCCACTTTATAGTAAATCTTCTTGGACATGCATGCAGATTTTACACGATAGGAGTGAATGGGGTTTGTTAAAACCCCATTCACCAACATTTTACTGTACTTTGTTGCAGATTCCGCAACTGAAATTTCACAAGCACCATGTGTCAAGATAAACTTCGAAAAAGTGCCAAAATAGCACCCTCCACCGGTGACAATGTCACACGTGATGCACTTTCTGTAGCATCCGCGCTATGTGCAGCTCCTCAGAACAGTCTCCAGTGAGTCTTCTGCTTTATCCCATGCGCGAAGTTCCTGTCTTCTCCCGACCTCACCTGCAGCCAGGTAGGAGGCCATCAATTTCTGTGTATCATATATATTGTGAGCATGTTGGATCTGTGTCTATGTAGTGGGTGTGAATTCGTGTCGATGTATGTAATGAGGGTATGTAAGGCTGGCCACACACTCGGCCTAAATATTGATTATTCCTCCCGACTCCCCCATAAATATGCACATTCAGCTCGATCGAGCGTGCATGTGTTTGCAATAGGGAGAAATAAGAAATCTACTTGCAAACAAAAGCATTGGAGATGGTCGGCCAGTTCCGCCGCAACCGGCGGGGTCAGCGAACATACATCTAATGTGTATTGCCAACTTAAGAGTGCTTTTATGTTTGTTGTCAATGTCCATATACAGTGCGTAGTGAGTCTGCCCTGTTCATGAAGACAGCTCTCCTCTTGTCTTCTCTAAGTGCTGATCGACAGCTGCAGCCGTATTAGAATGTGTATCAATCAGAAGTGAGAACGGGGAGAGGATCTTGCGGTCTTCTGAATACAACGTGCTGAAACTGAAGTTCGGTGTATATTTTCTAAAGAGTGATGGAACAACAAAATCTGTTTAAATAATGTGAATGGGATTTGTAAAAAAAATGCAGCACAAAAATATTTTTTATGCAGGATTTTTTAGCAGATTGTTCCTATCACAATACAATTTGTGAAATCTACACCCAAATCCACATGAAATCCGCTACATCTAAACATACCCACAGATAGTGTTCAAAGTTTCCTTGCCCTTCCACAGACCATTTTCAATGCTGACATGGACATTTAGGCCTCATGCACACGGCCTTGCCCATAATCACGATCCGCGATTACGGGCACAGCCGGCTGCTGGCGGCCTCGGACAGCCACCCATATTTTTGGCTCCATAAAGTATTTTTTTCCATAAAGTATGGGCGCAAAGTCTGTAAAAAGCAAACGGTAGGACATGTCCTATATTTTGCGGAGGCATTCTACAGCCCGGACACCTTCCCGCAAATATACAGGAAGGTGTCCGTGGTAAATAAATATGAATGGGTCCGTGATTGCGTACCGTAATTACGGTCCGCAATTACGGACAAAATCTAAGGTCGTGTGTACGGGGCCTAACCCTGAGAGATACATTACCTGTTATTGAGCATTGACCCCAGAACCATCAGACTGTCCTCCATTGTAACGACGATCTCTGCCGCTTCTACTCCTTTTATCAATAGTTCTCCTCTACCTTTAAAGGCTGAAAAGCTCAGAAATTGGTTGTTCCAGACATCGGTTACCTGGGCCAGTTTCCTTTCAATGTCCTTCTCCTTTACAGCCGATATACAAATATCCTGTGGTGTGAGGTACATATGATGAATCATTGCATACTTAACCCATTACTGTGCCGCTTGACGTATGAATATACTTTTACAGGTTCCATCAAAGTATAAAGGAGAGTAACGTTGTAAAACGGTTATACTGATCCAAAATAAGATTATGTCATCCTCAAGAGCTGAATTCACAATTCTGCTGTCATGTACTTAGCTCTCAGCTAGAAGGACATCTCACTACTGCCCCCTGCTGGTTCTCCAGCTGTTGAAGTAAAGTCTTGATGAGGTTTATGAATAGTTCTGTGCACCATCGAACACTATTTTATAGGTTACACACAGAATTAACCTACATAAAAAGCTGAGTCACATTATATTTCTTATATTCTACATGTGCTTAGCCCCTTTATGTATAATGGCATTATATTGGTATTATTGGAATTTCTCCTGCTACAGTAATGATCCAATAACAACATACAGAGCTGCTGAGCTGACACTTCCCTGCCAATCATACTACAGACTGCCCTTTACTACAGACTGCCCTTTACTACAGACTGCCTTTTACTACAGATTGTTGTCTGTTTGTAGGATCTAGACTACAGAATGTGCTAAAATTATCTTTTCTGCTGATGGGTAACAGAGAAGAAGCCGAATGTAAGACTTTCCCCCAACAGCCTTGTATGTCAGAAGTAATTTACAAATGCTGCTATTGCAAGAACCAATGATAAAATGATAGGAAATCTCCACTGCGGAGCCCAAATTCTCAAGAATCTACAGAAAATCATGAGAAACTTTGCTAATACTTTGCTTTGCTTACTTTGCACTGATTTAGAGCGACAGGACGTCTTTTACTCCATGCATGTCTGAAGATAAATTCTACTACCCAGACAACAAGCGGATTTATGAAAGCAGCGATAAGAGGAAATTACATTAAATTACATGAAAAAGAAAACAATACAACAAACTATTTGATCAATTATAAGATCTAGACAATCATTAATTGTACAGTGTAAATGAAGAAAAGAAGCAGCGATAAAAGTCAAAACGTTCTTCATCAGTTGCGATGCCTTAAAAATGATCGCCATAAGCGTCATGTAAATTCTGCTTGCGGCGACATTTACACAAAGTATCGTTAGAGCAGCAAGAATCATCCTGATTTTTCATTAGAGCCTTGGAAATTACTTTTAAATCCTTTTACTGCCAAGAATATATATATGTAATACATCACGACTGTAAATGCTGGTGACAAGTAAAATATAGGGCATTGCGCTTAGATCTTATAACATTTGAAAGTTCAGAATCTTAGATTCTTGGCTGTCACATGATAGTAGGGCTGTTATCTTCGTGACTCGGATGTTTACTGGAATCAGGATCTCAGATATTTTTGGCCTCTTCAGTTCTGGTGATTATGTGAGGATATGATTAGGGTCCTCTTACCTGGCCTGACGTGGGCCGTGGAAACGAGAGCCAATCAAAAAGAAAGCTCGTTGATCGGCGCTCGTTTGCTCCTTTCACATCAGTAATGTATGGGGACGACCGCTTGTTACTACGTTCGCTCGTCCCCATATGTTTCTATCATGTCGGCAGCGCGTCTCCCTGTTTACAACGGTTGATGTGCTGTCGACAACGATATTTTTGGCTGCATAAATGATACAATCGTTAAGTGACATAAGATATAATCTCTGCACATCCTGAACTTGTCTTTCTAGGAGGTGTTATGTGTCCCAGGTTTTGCTTGAGTCAGACTTTTAGCCAGACATGACTTTTTTCACATTACACTTTGATGCAAAATTGCACGAAGGCGCCAATAAATATAAACTGTGAAAATTATCACGGGAGCTAAAGGGTTAAGCAACTCGGTGGATTAAAAAAGTAGTTCTGTGTAAAGGCACATTGACTCACTGGGTATATAAGGCTGTGTTCACACAGAGTTTTTTACAGGCAGAAAATTCTGCCTCAAAATGATTTTGATCTGCCTGCACGCCACTTGCCGCGTTTTTCGTACGCCACGAAATACGCTTTCTCTGCCTCCCATTGATGTCAAGGGGAGGTTAGAGGCGTAAACGCCCGAAGATAGGGCATGTCACTTCTTTTTCCCGTGAGACAGTTTTTCCGGTCGCGGGAAAAAAACGCCTCCACCTCCCATTGAAATCAATGAGAGGCATTTTCGGACATTATTTGGCGCATTTTCCGACGTGGTTTCCGCGTCAAAAAACTCAGTGTGAACTGACCCTTATAGTTAAAAGTGGAATACACCTGGAAGGTATTTTCCGACTTAATGCAAATGAAGCGTAATCACCATATAGATGAAAAGTTCTACAACTTTGTAATATACATTGGAGGGCATTTGCTTACACCAGTATAAAAATAAAATAGGTTGCAATAAAATCTGGCAAATTTATTAAAAACGAACGCCTCTTAATAAATTTGACTTATTTTTGCTGGTCCATGGGCTACAAATACAAATCTACGGCTGCTATAGGCCGTTGTAAAGTATGCCTTAAGTACGTCAAGTTCTTACCATTGTCAAGATCTCTGCTTGCTGTCGGTGAACGAAAACACTCGTTTATATTCAGAGGCTGTATATCTGTACATAGCTAGTCCTGAAAATGGTAACGATTTCTACAAAGTTTTTACAGCTTTTTGTTACTAAAACTTGAAAAGTCCTTTAAGAAATGTGGTAATGTAAATAAGAGACTGCAACCCTTCAGTCATAATATAATTCTACTTTTTTTTTTCTTAAATTGAAACAAAACAAAACCCTAAACTTACTTCAATCTCATCTTTAAATTGGAGAATTGAGGTTTCCATAATGTTACTCAGGCAAAATGAATCAGATTTAACATCAAGCCTGCGTCCTATAAGATCCGCAATATGGTCCCAGTGCCATTTCTTCAAAGCTTTATTTGTCATCATCTCTAACAAAGGACACGACTCACTGAAGTCATCTATTCTTTTCTTAAGATCCAGGAAAGCTTGCCAGTGTTTTAAGCCCTTTGGAAGTTTATTACATCTTCAAGATAAAAATAAAAGTGATAAAACATTCAGACATATATACCGTAAATATATCTTCAGTGTTGCTTTGATTTTTATTTCCATGTTTATTTAAGAATTGACGCCCTATATACCTTTTCTGAAAATCCTGCAGCTCTGCATTTATCTTCTCAATGTTTATATCTGTCCATAGTGTCTCGTAGTATCCATTCATGCTGTTCATCACGGCATCATATAATCCATACAGCTTCTGTAACAGCCCGAGCTCCTTCCTATGCAAGGAAAAAAATACTCATAAAAATAAATGACCTTTTACGCCCTGTTCACATTGGCGTCTATTCTGTCAGGTTTACATTGCTATTTGACTTCCAGAACAGCATAGTCTGCTGTAATCTTCTACCCTGTGAAAAACACAGGAAGCTGACAGATACTTTACAGTTTTTTTTTTCCTGTAACGCCTTGTTCACACAGTGCAGATTTGCAATGCATTTTTTAAGCCAAATCCAGGAACGGAACCTAAACAGAAGGGAGGCCTTATGGGACTGCTCTCCTGAATTCATTTCTGGTTTTGGCTTAAAAAGTGCAAACAAAATCTGCAGCAAATCGGCACTGTGTGAACAAGGCCTAAGAGTAAAGAATTGTGCCATGTTCCATTAGAAGCCGTATTAGGGATTTATTTTGCCCTAGAAGCATTGCAGGGGCACGGTGTCCCTACTTGCTGCCTACTGTGGCCTTACAATCATTTGCAATTTAGATGAACAAGAGTAAGATATAAACGAGGCATTAAACCCATTATGAAAATAATTACCTCCTCTTATGTAGAATGTCATAGCCAGACACAGGTAAACCGAAAAGCTGCTCCCCAGAAGAACAAGTGACACGTTTCCTCCAAAGATCATCAAAACGTGTCTGTAAAGATTGTTACAGAAATACAAGAAGTTTTTACGCTCCTCACAAAGCTGTTTTACCATTGCCTGTGGCTCCCCCATTACTGTTACTGCCTTATTTTTACCTGGAATAACTGTAACCTTGCACTGGCTTCTTGAGATGTTATACCTGGAACCACCGGCCCTTCCTATAACAATGAACATTTACAATTAAAATATAATAATATATAAGACTGTGGAAGTACAAGAAATACTGCGGGTGGATGTCCACGGCCGCCAGCCGTGCCCGTAATCGCGGACCGTGAGTACGGGCACGGCCGTGTGCACGGGGCCTAGACTGAGGAAGTACAAGAAATAGAACAATATTCATTATTACACAAACAATACTGTAAATATGCAAATTTTATCTGATGAAAGATGAGCAGAGCCAATCAGAAACAAGTGGCTCAGTGCTCACTTGAGCGTGTCTGCCATTTCGTTTTAGCGTTTAGAGGGGGCCCCAGCGCTCGGACCTCCGCTGATCAACACTTCTGTCATGTCAAAAGTTTTATGAAAGTACAGATACACTTTAATGTAAAAGTATCAAGCAAAATTATGCAGTGTCTACTGCAGGGCCGGTGCATCACCATGCAAACCTGAGCAGACTTGAGGGTCCACCATGGCAATCTGGTTACACATAAGCCATGTTTGCCAAGTTGAGGGTAAGGGAGAGAGTGGGCCAGTCGTGACCATGTTGCCCAAGGGCCCACCCACAATATACCTGGAGTTGGCTTTGCTCTTAAAGAGGCTCTGTCACCAGATTTTGCAGCCCCTATCTGCTATTGCAGCAGATCGGCGCTGCAATGTAGATTACAGTAACGTTTTTATTTTTTAAAAACGAGCATTTTTGGCCAAGTTATGACCATTTTTGTATTTATGCAAATGAGGCTTGCAAAAGTACAACTGGGCGTGTTGAAAAGTAAAAGTCCAAGTGGGCGTGTATTATGTGCGTACATCGGGGCGTGTTTACTACTTTTACTAGCTGGGCGTTCTGATGAGAAGTATCATCCACTTCTCTTCACAACGCCCAGCTTCTGGCAGTGCAGCACTGTGACGTCACTCACAGGTCCTGCATCGTGTCGGCACCAGAGGCTACAGATGATTCTGCATCAGCATCAGCATTTGCAGGTAAGTAGCTACATCGACTTACCTGCAAACGCCGATGCTGCTGCAGAATCATCTGTAGCCTCTGGTGCCGATGTGTCCTCGCTCATCTGACACGATGCAGGACCTGTGAGTGACGTCACAGCGTGATCTCTTGAGAACACGCTGTGTCTGCATTGCCAGAAGCTGGGCGTTGTGAAGAGAAGTGGATGATACTTCTATACACAGCGCCCAGCTAGTAATAGTAGTAAACACGCCCCGATGTACGCACATAATACACGCCCAGTTGTACTTTTACTTTTCAACACGCCCAGTTGTACTTTTGCAAGCCTCATTTGCATAAATACGAAAATGGTCATAACTTGGCCAAAAATGCTCGTTTTTTAAAAACAAAAACGTTACTGTAATCTACATTGCAGCGCCGATCACATGCAATAGCAGATAGGGGCTGCAAAATCTGGTGACAGAGCCTCTTTAAGCTCAGTCAGACATTCTCACCCTCAGTCTGATAAATAAGAACTGGTGGATTGTCAATTGCAGCGGTGACTAGAATTTGCCCACTATGTCTCATGGTAAGGACAAAACACTGCAGGTATGTCAATGGCAGCAGAAAGTTGGAACTTCAGCCACTTAATCTGTAGAAAATACCTAAAGATCCGGTCAATGAATATCAATAGAGAAATCAAAATCCCTAGTATGATTCTGAAGGAAAAACTTCCAACATGCCTGACAGCACAGAAGTTATTGTCTTGCTTTTCATATCTTGTTTTAAAGAGGCTCTGTCACCAGATTTTGCAACCCCTATCTGCTATTGCATGTGATCGGCGCTGCAATGTAGATTACAGTAACGTTTTTATTTTTAAAAAACGAGCATTTTTGGTCAAGTTATGACTATTTTTGTATTTATGCAAATGAGGCTTGCAAAAGTCCAAGTGGGCGTGTTTAAAGTAAAAGTCCAAGTGGGCGTGTATTATGTGCGTACATCGGGGCGTGTTTACTTCTTTTACTAGCTGGGCGTTGTGTGTAGAAGTATCATCCACTTCTCTTCAGAACGCCCAGCTTCTGGCAGTGCAGACACAGAGCGTGTTCTCGAGAGATCACGCTGTGACGTCACTCACAGGTCCTGCATCGTGTCAGCCACATCGGCACCAGAGGCTACAGTTGATTCTGCAGCAGCATCAGCGTTTGCAGGTAAATCGATGTAGCTACTTACCTGCAAAAGCTGATGCTGCTGCAGAATCAACTGTAGCCTCTGGTGCCGATGTGGCCGACACGATGCAGGACCTGGGGCAGGATGTGAGTGACGTCACAGCGTGATCTGGCAGAAGCTGGGCGTTGTGAAGAGAAGAGGATGATACTTCTCGTCAGAACGCCCAGCTAGTAAAAGTAGTAAAAACGCCCCGATGTACGCACATAATACACGCCCAGTTGGACTTTTACTTTAAACACGCCCACTTGGACTTTTGCAAGCCTCATTTGCATAAATACAAAAATGGTCATAACTTGGCCAAAAATGCTCGTTTTTTAAAAATAAAAACGTTACTGTAATCTACATTGCAGCGCCGATCACATGCAATAGCAGATAGGGGCTGCAAAATCTGGTGACAGAGCCTCTTTAAAGAGACTGTCCGCTTTAGAATACCTCTTTACATATTCCTTGGGAAGAGGGGGGCCCTGCATACGATATATTACGCTTATTCAAAGCAACTGTCCATGGGCCCCAAAAGTGTTTAACACATAATAAACAAAACCCCAAATTGTACTTACCCAGCCTCTGTTCCCCCAGTGCTTCCCTTCTGGCTCGCCATATTCTAATGGATTAAGCGGTCAAGTCCCGGTGAGTGATATCGCTCTATTCACATCCTTGACAGGCATCAGCCTCGGACCACCACTTACCCATTATATTGCCACTAGAGAGACGCGGCAGTCTAATAGTCACGGCAACGTCTATTGCCATAACGAACACTGGGATTGTGGTAGCTGCTACTTTGATGTCAGGGTTCTTAGGGAATATACAATAACGTTCCTTCCAACATTTAAATCCTAAATTGCAGGACATTTGAAATCATACCCCAATTCCATGGCCACAAATTTACATAGCCTCTTTCATGTAAATTGAAGCGTATCCCTTTCAGAAAAAAATCACTGTTGGGTGGTATGTAATAATAATACTTGGAGAGATTTATTCACACACTCCATCTTACCTTTTCATATTCAATGTCAAACGTCACCATATCATTCTGAAGAATTACTACAGACTCTGAGAGCTTGCTTTCCAGTTTGGGTTGAATAAGAATCAGCTCATCTTGAACGGACATCTGACACACGGGAAGAAACGATTAAAATATTTGCTTAATAGGTAAAAACAATAGACACACAAGCAATAGCTGATTAAAAGGGATTTTCTGCTGCAGGTAGCTCATTTGGTTTCAACTGTATTTTTATTGAAAATTTTTCTAAATATACACATGACATTAGGACGCTTGGGCAGGCCATACAATCCATTTGACATAGCAGTAAATTCAAACAGACAAAACAAGACACCGGGGAAAAGACAAAAGGGGGAAGGGGGGGGATAGTCTGAGATCAATCTACGGTCTAATCCTGAGATGTCTGTAGCCAATACTTATCCCACGGATCCCACACCACTTTGTACCTGTCCAGCTCATTGTCAATAGAGGCTGTCATATGCTCCATAGTGCGAATTTCCCTAATTCTAGTCAGTAAGTCGATGTGAGAGGGAGGGGCGGTCTGTCTACATTTCCAAGCTATCAACGTCTTAGCGGCGGTGAGAAAGTGTCGAAATAGTCGGGCTAGTGGCTTCTCCAAGGACCTAGGAGGGACATTCAGGAGATAATGAAGAGGGTCTAGAGGAATATCCCGCTGTAACACCGCCAACACCAAATTCCTAACCTCCAGCCAAAACTGTTGGACCAGCGAGCAGTTCCAAAAAATATGGAACAGGTCCCCTCTCTGATCTCTGCATTGCCAACAATCTGAAGGAATACCCTGATTGAAGCTATGCAGAAAGGCAGGGGTGTGGTACCAAAACATCAGAATTTTATATTGGTTTTCTTTATATGCAGTGCAGATGGAAGTTTTAGCTGCTTGTGACCAGATAATCTGCCACATTTTAACAAATATCTATGCCCAGGCGGAGGGGAGTCATCCGGGGATAGCAGTATCGCATAAATAGCGGATATAAGCCCTTTAGTGGTGGTAGCATGCCGACACAGCATTTCAAAATTTGTAGGTGTAGTGACCCGCGTGGATCCAAAAGTTTGTTGCATGTAATGTCTGATCTGAAGATAGTGGAAAAATGGAGAAGGGATGTTATGATGTCGTTGGAAATATGAAAACGGGTGGAGCTCTAGCGTGTGGGGATCAACCATGTCGGCCAGATGGAATACCTCTATTCCCGTCCTCAATCGGACTACCCGGGAGGCAGTGCCGCCCGGAATAGTGGGAGTGTAGAGTACCGAGGTCAGGGCGGACAACCCGACGCCAAATGAAAGCATTTTACAGGTTTCCCACACCTCCCGCTGAAAGCGCATGGGACCCAACAGAGAGGAAGACGGCAATACCAGCGGGTCGCCCAATAACAAAGAGTTTGGGTGGACCGGAGCCATCCATAGCTTCTCTATTTCAGTCCACTTATTGTATGCCCGTAAGGACACCCAACATGGCAAGCGGCGGAGGTGGGCCGCCCAGTAGTATTTCACCACATCCGGGACAGACAACCCTCCCGCAGATCGACCGGACAATAACACCAATTTCGGGATTCGATGTCTACCGGAGTGCCATATGAACCTGAGGATGGAAGACTGCATGGCCCGCAATTCCCTCATAGGTACTGCCACTGGCAGGGTCTCAAAGAAGTACAGTAGTTTAGGGAGCAAGGTCATTTTGACCGCAGCTATGCGTCCAAAAAATGACATGGGGAGAGGATCCCACCTGGCCATTAGTCGACGTAATTCCACAAACAGAGAGGGGAAATTAGCCTTGTATACCGATGTATAAGAGGGAGTGAGCTGGACTCCCAGATAAGTCAGGGAGGTTTCCTTCCAGTTATAAGTGTAGTTATGTTTAAGTAGCGATAGTTCCTGACTAGGGACATTGAGAGGGAGCGCTTCTGTTTTAGATGTATTGGTTTTATACACTGAAAGCCGCCCATACCGACGGAGAACAGTAGTAAGGGTAGGAAGGTAGGTATGAGGTTTAGTGATTGTCAAGAGGACGTCATCCGCAAATAGAGAAACATTAAACTCCTTATCCTGTATCTTAACTCCCGCTATATCGATGGATTGCCGTATTTGAGCCGCAAGGGGTTCAATGCAGAGCACAAATAGGAGAGGGGACAGGGGGCATCCCTGACGCGTACCGTTCAAAATTTGAAACGGGGGAGAGGTGGAGTGCGGAAGTTTAACAGGTAGCTCATTTGTATAAACCTAGGACATAATAAACTGATGTTTCCCACTCTGGACTCCCTCAGCCAGCGAGCCGTGCTATGGAAGATACTATAAAAAAAACAAAGACTATGGAAACCTTTGCACTGTATTTATTTTTATTTTTTTGTTCATTCGATTCCTAAATGCAAAATTAAACAACTTTCTAAATAGTCTTCATTAAAAATGCCCTTCTATTTTGCTGCTGTAGAGTCTGTGCAGCTCCTGTAGATAACTGGCTGTGCTGCTGTTTCTCAAGGGCCTTTTACACGGGGCGATTATCGGGCAGACAATAGTTCATAGAACGCTCGTTGACAACAATTGTCCTGTGTAAACAGCCAGCGACCAGCAGAGGAACGAGCAAACACTGGATCATCGTATCGTATTAAATGTGTAAAATATTATCGTTGTCGGCAACACATCTTGGTGTGTAAACAGGGGGAAGTGCTACTGACGACATGATACAAATGTATTTAAACGAGCGATCGGAGTAGCGGCCGCTCGTCCCCATACATAGCTCCTTGTGAAAGGAGCAAACCAGCGCCGAATAAAGATCTCGTTGATCAGCACTCGTTTGTAATGGCCAAACTTGGTCGATGTAAAAGTACCTTTACTCAAATCTGTTAGTTTACTTCTCCTGACAGACTAACAATCTGTATGTTGTACCTGACAGTACAGAGAGTACAGAGGGTTCCAAGTGTTCCAAAAGGGCAGATAACAAAGACTGTCAGTATCAGAGTGTATATAGGAAGGAGAGAACAGGGGGAGGGAGCAGGAATCACATAGGCTGTCAGTATCAGAGTGTATATAGGAAGGAGAGAACAGGGGGAGGGAGGGGGAATCACATAGGCTGTCAGTATCAGACTGTATACAGGAAGGAGGGAACAGGGGGAGGGAGGGGGAATCACATAGGCTGTCAGTATCAGAGTGTATATAGGAAGGAGAGAACAGGGGGAGGGAGGGGGAATCACATAGGCTGTCAGTATCAGACTGTATACAGGAAGGAGGGAACAGGGGGAGGGAGGGGGAATCACATAGGCTGTCAGTATCAGAGTGTATATAGGAAGGAGAGAACAGTGGGAGGGAGCAGGAATCACATAGGCTGTCAGTATCAGAGTGTATATAGGAAGGAGAGAACAGGGGGAGGGAGGGGGAATTACATAGGCTGTCAGTATCAGAGTGTATATAGGAAGGAGAGAACAGTGGGAGGGAGCAGGAATCACATAGGCTGTCAGTATCAGAGTGTATATAGGAAGGAGAGAACAGGGGGAGGGAGGGGGAATTACATAGGCTGTCTGTAATGTCGGGGTAGGGAGACAGACAAGTGAGCCCTAATCTACCCGCCACTCAGTCCCTGCCTACTTGCAACGACCCGCCCTAGGCGACGGGGTACAACTGGGCGACGGTCCCTACACTCAATAGGTGCACGACAGACAAACAGACAAGGGTACAAAGAAGCCAGGGATATGGGGAAGTTGCCCACGGGGACACCGTGAGCAACAAGCGAAGTGAACGAGCCGAGTCAAACCAGGAGATGAGCGAGGTACAAAAACGCAGAGCAGAAGAGTGGTCAGTAAAGCCAAGGTCAATCACAAGCAGAGGATCAGTAGTTCAAGAAGCTGCAGCAGGGCCAGGAAACAAACAGAGAAGAATCACAAGCAAAGGAGGAACAGGAAAGGCAGGTATAAATAGACGGAGGGCGGGAGCTAGCTCCGTCTGGCCAGGCTGTGATAGGCTCTCCCACTCCTAAGCCTGCCATCCTGAGTGGTGGAAGATGGAGTCAGTCTCACAGACATAGAAGCAGGTGCAGACTGATTACCTATGGGCGTCGACACAGAAGTTGTGCCTGGCAGATCCTTTACACTATCAGTATCAGAGTGTATATAGGAAGGAGAGAACAGGGGGAGGGAGGGGGAATCACATAGGCTGTCAGTATCAGAGTGTATATAGGAAGGAGAGAACAGGGGGAGGGAGGGGGAATCACATAGGCTGTCAGTATCAGACTGTATACAGGAAGGAGGGAACAGGGGGAGGGAGGGGGAATCACATAGGCTGTCAGTATCAGAGTGTATATAAGGAGGCTAGCAAAAATATAATAAAGACCCTGGGTAGTTGGCGGGCACAATATACAACTAACAACTAACTTTAGAGAAGAAACCCTATTTCCCAACTACTATGAAAGTAAAATAAATTCTTTATTAAGACAGACCACACTGCATGGTGCCGGACACAAATGTAAAGGGTTACTGCATATGCAGCGGTGTAAAACACCTAACAACCAGTGTGAAGACCGCTAATCTGGCAGTCAATTGATTGCATTTGTCCAACAGTGAGTCTGGCAACCAGCAGGAATTAAAATGTAAGAAGCCCCCCCGACATGTTTCGGCTGCGTGCCGAAAAATCTCTTCCTCTTGTAAATATTTCCGATGACGTACATCGGAAGTGTGTCAGTGCGGCTGGCCAATCAGAAGAGGTAGATGAGGACCGACCCCCCAGAGAAAGTGGATTGACAAATAGGGAAACATGAGATGAACCAATCATAAACAATAGAATGCGCGTGCGCACACATAACAAATAAGGACATAGTGTGAGTTGTCTATAAGCCGTCAGCGCATGCTCAGTGAGTATGTTGGAATCGATGAAAGCCACGCATACGCAGACGGGCAGTAGCGGGACTTAAACTAAATCAGGTACATAACAAAAAGTCAGAAGTCAGCGCATGCGCATCTATAAGATGTAGGACTTAGTGTGACAACACCCGAGTATTGCGAGGTGCCACAGGTAAGTATTATAAAATTATAAGATCTACTGCTTGCTGAGACAGTGGACCCCGATTTTGTAACACTAAGATCGCCCCTACTGGGATAGGATGAGTACCCTTTATAGCACTCTAGACACACCTGTCGTCACACCCTCCACACTACGAATGGTCAGCTGGAACGTTGCCGGCTTAAATACTGTGGTCAAGCGTAAAAAGGTTGTAACTCACTTAAAGCGACTGAGACCTCATGTCATCTTCTTACAGGAAACACACTGGCGAGAGGGCGCGGGGGGTTCACTGAAGGCCCCGTGGTTGGGTGACTGTTACACGGCCTCTTACACTTCCAAATCTAGGGGGGTGGCGATTCTCTTTCATAAATCTTTGGACCTGACCGTTCATGACATACTCGGACCCGGGGGGGACATTTCCTCTACATTGACGCTACTATCAACACGCACAGATATAGCCTGGTTAACATCTACGCACCAGAGTACCCGAACGCTGACTTTTACTCCTCTATTTTCACTTTCCTACTACAGAGACAAACACACACTTGGATTTTGGGAGGCGACTTTAACCTCACCTTGAATTCAGACGTTGACCGGTCCAAACCGACCACACAGAACAGCGCGGGGGCCTCGGTACTCCTTACACTCATGGAACACCTATCCTTGTGTGATCCCTGGCGTGTAACCCACACCTCCTCACGAGAATACACGTATTTTTCGCATGTTCACAACACTCACTCTCGCATTGATTATTTTCTTGTGCCGGATTCCCTTTTTCCATCGCTCACTTCAGTGGACCTGACGCCCATATGTATATCAGATCACGCTCCGGTATGCAAGGAATTTACAACATTTACAACAGCTGAGAATGACGACCTCCTCGCCATTAGTGATGTTGATTGCCAGGTTGATGTCCCCAAAGGAACCAGAGCCGATTTTTCGAACACACCGAGTCGTACTAGGATCACGTAGATCTCCGGAAGAGGACTAGATCCCTCAGGGTCCCGGACGGCTCGAGCTGTCGTTTTTTGTTATAAAGGGACGGGAGGAGCCGTATAGCCCAGCTCCCCTGACTCTCGCTGCCCCTTTTCCTGAGCGATATGTGGATCTTACTGAGCTTTCCGTACCCTTAAGAGCCGGGTTTCTGTGGTCTTCCCTCCGTTACAGCCGCAGCCCCCCGCTCTCTCCTTAGGCCGCCATCTTGTGTTCTCTTCTTCCTGCTCCCCCAGCTTTCTCTCCCTCACGATTCCTGAATCTTTTGAGGGGCTTCATTTTTTACGGCGCTCACCATGCAGTAAAAAGGGCATGTTAATTTTATTCTGCGGGTCAATACGATTACGGCGATACCAAATATATATAGTTTTTTTTTATGTTTTACCGCTTTTACAAGGAAAAAACCGATTGTTAAAAATTTACGTTTTGTCGCAATAACTTTTTTTTTTTCGTGCATTGAGCGATATGAGGGCTTGTTTTTCGTGGGGCAAGCTGCAGTTTCTATTGGTACCATTTTGTGGTGCATGAGACTTTTTGATCACTTTTTATTCCATTTTCCATATTCCGCTGTTCACTGTGCGGGATAATGAAATATTGTAATAGTTTGGACTTTTACGGACATGGCGATACCAGTTATGCAAATTTTTTTATTTTTTTTTACATTGTGCTTGCAGGAAAACGTTTTTTTTTTAAAACTTTTAATAATTTTATATATATTAAAAAAGATATATTTTACTGTATTTTACTTTTCTTACATGAACCCGCGATCATTGGATCCCTTGCATGATATACTGCAATACTAATGTATTGCAGTATATCGTTATACTGACAGTCTCCTCGATGAAGCCCTGCCGGAGGCAGGCCTTTTATAGGAGCACAAAGATGGCAGACTTGGGGGCCTTCATCAGACCGCCATGCTAACCATCTGTACCACACAATTGTGTCGCGGAGGAACCGTTGCAACGTTACAGGCCCTTGTTTCTATCCACTTAGATGCTGGGCCTATCAAAAACAGCAGAATTGTGGTTTTTGATCATCCAAATAAAATGGAATAAAAATTGATCAAAAAGTCAAATGTACCCCAAAATTACACCAATAAAAACTGCAGCTCGCCTCGCAAAAAACAATTTCTCACACCGCTCCATGGACTGAAAAATAAAAAAAAGTTATGGCCTTTGGAAGGCGTGGTGCAAAACACACAAAAAGTAAAAATAAAAAGATGCCTGTGGCGCCAAGTGCTTAACCCCTTAATGACCAGGCCTGAGAAGGTCTTAATGACCAGCGACATTTTACATTTTTTACTTCTCTTCATTTAAGCAGCCATAACTTTTTTATTTTTTCATTGATTATTTTTTTTTCATAGTTTGGAGGTAGAAAAAATTTATTTTTATAGAGTGAATATAAGAAAAAGCGATTCTCTGCATCGTTTTTCTTGTTTATTTTTTACCCCGTTCATGTATCACGCTAAATAACCCGTTAGATCCATTCTTCAAGTTATTATGGTCGTTTAGATACCTAATAGGTGTAGGTTTTTTGTTTTTATTTAGTGTAGGGGCAATAAAATATATTTTATGCAAAAGATTGACTTTTTTTTATTATTTATTTATTTTTTTAACCTTTTTTTTTAAATCCCATTAAGGGAGAACTTCCTTTATAACTTTATTTTTTACTTGTAATGTATTAGCATACTCCTGTATGCTAATACATCTTACTGTGTCACTATGACACAGGCTTCTGTTTGGGCAGCACATAGTGTGCCCTAACAGCAGGCTTACTGAACAGACAGCCCTGGGGTCCTTTGTAGGTCCCCTGGGCTGACTGCAGAGAGATTCCCCAGTGTTTGATCACGTCAGCGGGTTTCCGATGACGAGATCAAAGCGAGGAGTTCCCTTTAACCTTGCTGCGGTCACGGACAGCGGCAATCAAAGAGTTAAACAGCTGGGGTCCAAATGTTTTCCGACCCCAGCTGTATTCAAGAGGCTGCTCTAGGATCTGGAGCTGTAAGTTACAGCTCCTGCTCAGAGGATGAGCGCTCACAGCAGCGCTCATCAGCCTCTTCTACAGCGACGCCAAAAGACGTCACTGTAGACTAAGCACATGCACCGCCTATGGGTTTGTTGCTGTTTATAACCTCTAGATATAACAATAAATATTTCCATTCACCAACAGTAAGCGGATATCTTATAATCAGATCTTAAAACTCATTGATACGGATTTTCGAGCATTAATTAGATGCTAATTGCAATATAAAGAATGCCATTTGTTTCAATTGTTTAAATTTAGCAAAGTCCGCCATCACATTTTGTTGATAAAGGGTCGTGTTTCTCATCAAGTCACACCCAATGATTGATTTATCATAAAACCTCTGACACGACCGGGCACGGTTCAGTGTAACACCTTGTACCTCGGGTGATATGGTGAAAACACTAGATTATTATACGGCTATTTCCATTGGATGGTTGTGCACATGGTATAAACAGGTAATTACATTACAATGAACCTCGGGTGCAGGTAAATACTTACTACTTTGGAAATAAGTTTTTTAAAAGAATATCTCAAAGTATCAACAACTTCAGTTTCTTCTCTTGTAACATCAACTCCAAATCTATTTAAGATTGAATACGCATCCTATGAAAGAAAGTATGACGATTACCAAGCTGAGCGCACCGCCGAGACGCCATCACTGTATTATCTTTCTATGTATTATAAGATTTTCTCACTTCAACCGATCCCACAGTTCTGTCAATTCGCAATTCATTTTCTTTGACAATAATTAAAGCCTCCATTGCAAACCGCACATCATCTAGGTCAACAATTGGACGAGATAATATTCGGGAGTGTTCGGTTATAAATTCTGAGATGTCCGCCATCTTCTTTTTGTATTCCTCATTCAAGTATCTACATAACAGAAGTTTCCACGCTTTGGCCTCAGTAGATATGGACATTTTTATTGGCGCTAGAATGGAAAGATGAAGATAAGTATTTATAGGGATGTTTTGACGTGTACCTAACTTTTCAGGAGATTTTCAGAATAATCTGTCACGTGTGTCTACCTGAGGAATATTTCTGGCCATTATATGATTTATGTGGCATTATTCTGCAGTCTTTATGCTCGAATTCTCAGTTGTTTCTGAGCTAGTGGGCAGAGCGCCTAACTGCTATCATGTCTACTATACAATGCACACAAAGAGATAGAAGAGCAGAATTTTCTCCTCTTCCATCTATCATATAATATATATATATACATACTGCAGCAGTATGGAGGACATTATACAGCAGTAATGAGCAGTGTTGCTGAAAATCCAGAGCTGGGTTCACATTTAACATTTACCAGGAAGATGCAGCACATCTGTGCGTGTCTTTATCACTCTGCTCCTGCTACCCCTCCCCCTCTCTATAGACTTCTATGGGCAGGATCTGTGTCTGACTCTGTCGCTCCTCCTCCCCCCTCCACTGACTTGTATAATAGGCAGTGAAAAGACAGATCCCACCTTCTGCAGCCCGTCTCTTCTGCTCTGTAACTAGAGTTTGCTTGACAACAGGGTGTGAACAGCAGAAAGGGAAACACCTAGTTGCAGTAACGTCACACAAAATTTGAATGGATAAAACAACTAAATTTTAACAGCAAGTAAATTAGAAAGTTGATCTATACTATTAGGTATACTATTAGAAAAGTTTGTGTCCATTTAAGTAAAGTAGAAAGAGTAAGGTGAGTCTAAAATAAAATAAAAAATAGACACATATTATATATCCCCTTAATCATTACAACCAGGTAAACTTATATATATATATATTTTTATTTTTTTCTAAAAGGCTTTATTTTCAAAACTTTTGTTGTACAAAACACATATCAATATACAATCAATACAAAACAAAGACGTTTAGAAAGGCATTAGTACCATATCGAAATGACAACCCAGAGCAAATGCATTGTATGACATTGACAGGATATGCAAAATTATCATCTCCGAAAGCCTGACTGAATCAAACTAACATTCACTCACAGTCATCCATGTGCTCTAACCCCCCCCCCCCCCACCCCCACACACACACACGCGCGCGCACACACCCACACACACACACAGCTCCGACACTCTCAAGTGACCATTAAACCCCAGTTTCTAGAGTCTCCAACCATCTGAACCAAATTTTCACTAATTTATTTGGACATTTTCTGCTCAGGTATAGCTTTTTATACATAGGTATATATTTATTCACTAGTTGCTGCCAGTGTGGTAAACTCAGACTTTCAGTATTCTTCCAAGCCATAATTACAATCTTCCGGGCACAAAAGAGAACAAAGGGAATGAATATCTTATCATATTGGTTTTGTGTAACTTCATCCATAATGCCCAAGAGTCACATCTGAGGGGTAAGAAGTCACGGTAACTCATAATGGGTATGAAGAAATTCCACTACCTCCGACCAAAAGGGGGCAACTCTGGGACACAACCACACACAATGTAAGAAGGTACCAACATCTGACTGGCAGCGAAAACAACTATCCGAAGCCAATGTCCCCATCCTCTTAAGCCTAACAGGCGTGTAATAGATCCTATGCAAAAACCGAGATTGTATGAGAAAGTCCCGTGCACTTACCACCGAATCAAAAAAAGAGGATTCCACCTCCCGCCAGTCCTCCTCTGTCAAGTTGGGGACATCCCCCCTCCACTGCAGATAAGCCTTATCAAAGGGTCTAGCACCCAGGGTTGTTTTGAGGGTGTACAATTGGGAGAGGACCTTTGAGAGATGTGGAGCACCAAGGTCCTCTAGCCTAGAGAAACCCACCTGAGGTGACAAAGAGCCAAATTGGGCACACCAGGCATGCTGTAGCTGGAGATAGTGAAAGAAAACTTTCCCTGAAATGTTAAATCAATCCTTAAAGGAACAGTGTCACCACAATTTTTTTTTTAATATGTTAAAGATGTTAGTGCTTTATTAAAAACGTTTGGATTAATTTGTGTGTTTGCGTGTTACTTTTTTCTATTTTTACACTTTTTCTTGTCCATGGGGGCTGCCATTTTTTTTTCCATTTCTGTATGTGTCGATTAACGACACATACAGACATGGAATACGGCAGCTCCAGTCCCATAGGGACTGCGAACGGGGCCCGTTCCATCCACTATCATGTACGCCGCTGTGTGGGAACGGCGCATGCGCCGCTCCCACACAGTTCAATTTGAAATGCGCGCCGTCCGGCGCCATTTTCCTGTGGACCGGAAGTCGCGGCCGGACAGTAATATTACTACTTCCGGTCGCGGCTTCCGGACTTGTGCACATGGAGCAGCGGCAGCAGACGGAGCGGATGGACCGGAGGGAGCGGCGGCGACTGGAGCAGGTAAGGGATTTCTATGTATGTTTGTGTTTCAGTGTGTTTACTACTGTATGTAAACCTACTACACTGTGTGTTAGCTCAAAAAATGGCGACACACAGTGTAGGAGGTTACACCGTTCAAACCCCTCGTTTATCCCGGCACTAGCCAGGATAAAGGAGGGGGGGGGATGCTGAGAGCTCACTAGAGCGAGGGATTTTTACCCAATTTTGCAGCATAAAGCAATGTGGTTGCTTTACCACATGCAATGCTGCAATTTTGGGAATGGCTCCATCTAGTGACCAGCACTGGGAAATATTATAAATTAGAATCCAATTGAATCCAATTTATAATATTTTCTGACTCGTGAAAAAAAATAAAAAAATTTGAACAATGTTTAATCACCTACACACTAATTGTTTAACTAAAAAAAAAAAAAACATGTTTTGCTGGCAACACATTCCCTTTAAGTTCGGAAAAGGATGAAAAGCCAGAATCTGCAGTGAACACCTGACCCAGGAATTTGACCCCTGCCCCCGACCACATCACCGCTCCCGGCAGCGAATCAAGGTGAGGCAACCAAGGATTATTCCAAAGAGCATTCCTACGTGAGTGTGAGGGGACCGTAGTGACCTTTAGCAGAGCGTGTGCTGCCCTCCAGGCCACAGCCACCGTCCCAAGTGGCATTGGAACGCAACCCGGGGATTTAAATCCATATAGCAAGTTAGTCAACCGGTAAAATAAATTTAAAACATAATTCATGGAGTTCGATGAACTACAAAAAAAAAACCCACAAATAACAAAATATAAGGCTGAAGGTTTCCCGCGCATACACCAACAGTGCACCACATTGATATGTGAAATGAATGGTGAGATTAGTAATAATTACAACATACTAAACACAATAGTAATAATAATCATAACTTTCATCATCATCATCATTCACATATAACACAGCGAGTGCCTATAACCTGGAACAAAAACATAGGAGGGTTCCTCCAGCTCACCTTGTCACGGGTATGGTTGGTTGTTAGCGCACGGGTCCTCGTGTCGGCACACGGGTTTGCATAGAAAAGAAAGTAGAAAATGGATCCAGCGCTGAATTTTTGTGCATCTGTTAAAACGGGAAGCTTCTTCCAAGTTTAATTTCAAAAAGTTAAAACAGTGAAAAAAGTGTATACACGGGTATTTCCAGAGTACAATAGGTGGTCAGCGGTATAGGCGGTGCCTACGCATTTCAGACGCTGACTGCGTCCTTAGTCATGGCTTAGTCCGACGCAGTCAGCGTCTGAAATGCGTAGGCACCGCCTATACCGCTGACCACCTATTGTACTCTGGAAATACCCGTGTATACACTTTTTTCACTGTTTTAACTTTTTGAAATTAAACTTGGAAGAAGCTTCCCGTTTTAACAGAGGCACAAAAATTCAGCGCTGGAACCATTTTCTACCTTCTTTCTATGCCTATAACCTGCATATACTGATGACACCACTGAGATTTACTATATCGTCACTGTATTATGTCAATTCAACCAAAAATGTTCTGTACTCCTTCAAAATGATACAGCTGACATCTTACCTGTGTTAAGTTCAATGAATCCCACACGTACGGCTGAGTTTATGTCACTGACATCTTGTTCTAACGTGTCGTAATATAAGATTCTTTCTTGGATTTCATTAAGTGTTCGGCTTTCAGTGAAATATTCCTGCAGAATGTAATCATTAGAAGTGGCACAATAGGAAGATAATGAATGTATTGTAGGGTGTGTGGACCAAGCTTTGGTGTTGTATCATACAGAACCATGATCACCCCACTCGTACCAACAACCCATAGATGTATCCCCTTGCTTGGTACATTATTGGCTGTGGTCCACAGACTGTAGTCACCATTACTATCATTTTCCACATGATATACATTTGTCCACTGGGGAGTGTGACTCTAGGGGTCACTCACACATACCCAGCTACACCTTTACAATTTTTGAATTATTTTGTTCATTTTAAAAGCAAACTAATAAAAGTTATATATTATTTCAATATTGTGAGACCACACACTTTCCTTTTCTCCCTTTCCCTTACTAACCTCACCCCACTCGTACCAACAACCCATGGATGGATCATATCAATCGCTATGCAGAAAGCGTTACTGTTACTGACCAGAAAATGCTATAATTCTGTGATAACCTACGGTTTATACGTCCCTGAACATTTTAGTTTCCAACTGAACTGTGCATGCAGCTCTGAACTATAAGGCTGAGGTCAATTTGCGTTTTTTGCCGAGATATTCACAAAATGACAATAAAACGGCAGTTTTCTTGCGGTTTTGAGAAAATCGCAGCAAAAAAAAATAAAAATAAACGCATTTGACAGCAACGTGGAGCACAGCCTAAGGGTATATTGGAGAGACAGCAGAGGTCGCCTTATATCCGGCTTCACAGCGCTGTGTCTTTTCGCTGCACAACATTCCCAGGTGACCTGCAGTCCGACAGGGCTCGTTTTTCTACTGTACCTCCGTTTACTGCTCCACAAAGTCTCAAATGGACAACACACGCACTTGAGGTTCACGATAATATCACAAATGTGAATTCTGAATATTTACCTTTACTTTACAGTCTCTGTTTTCTCTCCAAAGAGAACTGTATTTTTCAAATCCTTCAAGTAAATTTCTAGTCTCGTCTCTGTGTGAATTCACAGAAGTAGACAGAAGTAGAACGAGCTTTGAAATGGTCATACCCTCGGTCACACATGAATAGAAGTTCCTCGCTGGACTGTCCTCTACATCAATTCCTGCAAGCAAAAAAAATAACTGCATAACAAATGTGTAAGGCCTCATGCACACGACCGTAGCCGTGTGCACGGCCGTGATTTTCGGGTCGGCCGGCTGCGGACTGTCAGCGGACTGCCAGCCGCAGGCCGCCCGCAAATCGTGGGACATGCACATGGCCGCGGCCATTGTTTTCAATGAGCCCGGACCGCAGAACCGGGCCGTAATAAGACATGCCCGTTCTTTCTGCGGTCCGGGCTCCGGGCCGTGCACGGACCGCAAAAACTACGGTCGTGTGCACTGCCCCATAGAAAAGAATGGGGCCGCAATTCTCCCGTGGATTTTCGGGGGAATTGCGGCCGCAAAAACACGGTCGTGTGCATGAGGCCTAAGAGTATGAGGTGGATATACAAATTACTCTGTGTAACTTTTTGGAACAGCTCTCATGACAGACTGCTAATATGTTG